>NW_024470907.1:0-2500 GCF_017639515.1 Carcharodon carcharias
CTCTCTCTCTCTCTCTCCCCTTCCCTCTCCATCTCTCTCTCTCCCCTTCCCTATCCCTCTCTCCCCTTCCCTCTCTCTCTCTCCTCTTCCCTCTCCCGTTCCCTATCCCTCTCTCCCCTTCCGTCCCTCTCCCCTTCCCTCTCCCTCTCTGTCTCTCCCCTTCCATTTCCCTCTCTCTCTCTCCTTCCCACTCCCTCTCTCCCCTTCCCTCTCCGTCTCTCTCTCTATCCCCTTCCCCCTCTCTCCCCTTCCCTCTCTCCCCTCTCGCTCTCTGTCTCACTCCCCTTCCTTCTATGTCTCACTCTCTCTCTCCTTCCCTCCGCATCTCTCGCTCTCCCCTTCCCTCTCTCCCCTTCCCTCTCTCTCCCCTTCCCTCTCTGTCTCTCCCCTACCCTCTTTCTCTCTCCCCTTCCCTCTCTCTCTTTCCCCTTCCCTCTCTCTCCAATTACCCCTCTCTCTCCTTCCCCCTCCATCTCCCTCCTCTTCCTTCTATGTCTTACTCTCTCTCTCCTTCCCTCTGCATCTCTCGCTCTCCCCTTCCCTCTCTGTCTCTCTCTCTTCCCTTTCTCTACATTCCTGTCCCTCTTTCTCCTTCCCTCTATGTCCCTCTCTCCATCCACCTCCATGTCTCTCTCTCTCTTTCCCTCTCCAGCTCCCTCTCAGCCTCACTACCCTCCCAATCTCTGACTCTCTCCCCTTCCCTCTTCGTCTCTCTCTCCCCTTCACTCTCTCTCCTTCCCTCTCCCTCTCTCCTTCCCTCTCCATCCTTCTATGTCTCACTCTCTCTCTCCTTCCCTCCGCATCTCTCGCTCCCCCCTTCCCTCTCTGTCTCTGTCTCTCTCTCTCCCCTTTCTCTACATTCCTGACCCTCTTTCTCCTTCCCTCTACGTCCTTCTCTCCATTGATCTCCATGTCTCTCTCTCCTTCCCTCTCCATCTCCCTCTCAACCTTGGTACCCTCCCAATCTCTGACTCTCTCCCCTTTCCTCTTCGTCTCTCTGTCTCTCTCTTTCGCCATTCCTTTCTCTCACCTCCCTTTCCCCACCTCCCCGTTCTTCGTCTTTCTCGCTCTGTCTCTCTCCCCTTCCCTCTCCATCTCTCTCTCTCCCCTCCCCTTCCCTCTCCCTGTCCCCCTTCCCTCTCTCTCTCCCCTTCCCTCTCTCTCCTTCCCTCTCCCTCTCTCTCCTTCCCTCTCCATCCTTCTATGTCTCACTCTCTCTCCTTCCCTCTGCATCTCTTGTTCTCCCCTTCCCTCTCTGTCTCTTTCTCTCCTTTCTCTACATTCCTGTCCCTCTTTCTCCTTCCCTCTACGTCCTTCTCTCCATCGATCTCCATGTCTCTCTCTCCTTCCCTCTCCATCTCCCTCTCAGCCTCACTACCCTCCCAATCTCTGACTCTCTCCCCTTCCCTCTCTCTCCTTCCCTCTCCCTCTCTCTCCTTCCCTCTCCATCCTTCTATGTCTCACTCTCTCTCTCCTTCCCTCCGCATCTCTCGCTCTCCCCTTCCCTCTCTGTCTCTCTCGCTCCCCTTTCTCTACATTCCTGTCCCTCTTTCTCCTTCCCTCTATGTCCCTCTCTCCATCCATCTCCATGACTCTCTCTCTTTCCCTCTCCAGCTCCCTCTCAGCCTCACTACCCTCCCAATCTCTGACTCTCTCCCCTTCCCTCTTCGTCTCTCTCTCCCCTTCACTCTCTCTCCTTCCCTCTCCCTCTCTCTCCTTCCCTCTCCATCCTTCTATGTCTCACTCTCTCTCTCCTTCCCTCCGCATCTCTCGCTCTCCCCTTCCCTCTCTGTCTCTGTCTCTCTCTCTCCCCTTTCTCTACATTCCTGTCCCTCTTTCTCCTTCCCTCTACGTCCTTCTCTCCATTGATCTCCATGTCTCTCTCTCCTTCCCTCTCCATCTCCCTCTCAACCTTGGTACCCTCCCAATCTCTGACTCTCTCCCCTTTCCTCTTCGTCTCTCTGTCTCTCTCTTTCGCCATTCCTTTCTCTCACCTCCCTTTCCCCACCTCCCCGTTCTTCGTCTTTCTCGCTCTGTCTCTCTCCCCTTCCCTCTCCATCTCTCTCTCTCCCCTCCCCTTCCCTCTCCCTGTCCCCCTTCCCTCTCTCTCTCCCCTTCCCTCTCTCTCCTTCCCTCTCCCTCTCTCTCCTTCCCTCTCCATCCTTCTATGTCTCACTCTCTCTCCTTCCCTCTGCATCTCTTGTTCTCCCCTTCCCTCTCTGTCTCTTTCTCTCCTTTCTCTACATTCCTGTCCCTCTTTCTCCTTCCCTCTACGTCCTTCTCTCCATCGATCTCCATGTCTCTCTCTCCTTCCCTCTCCATCTCCCTCTCAGCCTCACTACCCTCCCAATCTCTGACTCTCTCCCCTTCCCTCTCTCTCCTTCCCTCTCCCTCTCTCTCCTTCCCTCTCCATCCTTCTATGTCTCACTCTCTCTCTCCTTCCCTCCGCATCTCTCGCTCTCCCCTTCCCTCTCTGTCTCTCTCGCTCCCCTTTCTCTAC
>NW_024470907.1:7500-52099 GCF_017639515.1 Carcharodon carcharias
GGTTGAGAGGGCAGACGGGGGAGGGAGAGGGCAGACGGGGGGCAGAGAGAGGGCAGACGGGGGGGGGGAGGGGGCAGACGGGGGAGAGAGAGGGCAGACGGGGGAGAGAGAGGGCAGACGGGGGAGAGAGAGGGCAGACGGGGGAGAGAGAGGGCAGATGGGGACGGGGGGAGAGAGAGGGCAGACGGGGTGGGGAGGGGGCAGACAGGGGAGAGAGAGGGCAGACGGGGGGGGAGGGGGCAGACGGGGGAGAGAGAGGGCAGATGGGGGAGAGAGAGGGCAGACGGGGGAGAGAGAGGGCAGACGGGGGGAGAGAGGGGGCAGACGGGGGGAGAGAGGGGGCAGACGGGGGGAGAGAGAGGACAGACGGGGGGAGAGAGAGGGCAGACGGGGGGAGAGAGAGGGCAGACGGGGGGAGAGAGAGGGCAGACGGGGGGGAGAGAGAGAGGGCAGACGGGGGGAGAGAGAGGGCAGACGGGGGGAGAGAGAGGGCAGACGGGGGAGAGAGAGGGCAGACGGGGGAGAGAGAGGGCAGACGGGGGAGAGAGAGGGCAGACGGGGGAGAGAGGGGGCAGACGGGGGAGAGAGAGGGCAGACGGGGGAGAGAGAGGGCAGACGGGGGAGAGAGAGGGCAGACGGGGGGAGAGAGAGGGCAGACGGGGGGAGAGAGAGGGCAGACGGGGGGAGAGAGAGGGCAGACGGGGGAGAGAGAGGGCAGACGGGGCTAGAGAAGGGGCAGACGGGGCTAGAGAGGGCAGACGGGGGAGAGAGAGGGGGCAGACGGGGGGAGAGAGAGGGCAGACGGGGGGAGAGAGAGGGCAGACGGGGGGGAGAGAGAGGGCAGACGGGGGAGAGAGAGGGCAGACGGGGGAGGGAGAGGGCAGACGGGGGAGAGGGGGCAGACGGGGGAGAGAGAGGGCAGACGGGGGAGAGAGAGGGCAGACGGGGGGGAGAGAGAGGGCAGACGGGGGGGAGAGAGAGGGCAGACGGGGGAGAGAGAGGGCAGACGGGGGAGAGAGAGGGCAGACGGGGCTAGAGAAGGGGCAGACGGGGCTAGAGAGGGCAGACGGGGGAGAGAGAGGGGTCAGTCGGGGGAGAGGGGGGGGCAGATGGGGGAGGGAGAGGGCAGACGGTGGGAGAGAGGGGGCAGACGGGGGGAGAGAGAGGGCAGACGGGGGGAGAGAGAGGGCAGATGGGGGAGAGAGAGGGCAGATGGGGGAGAGAGAGGGCAGATGGGGGAGAGGGAAGGGGCAGACGGGGCGAGACAAGGGCCAGACGGGGCTAGAGAGGGCAGACTGGGGGGAGAGGGCAGACGTGGCGGGAAAGAGGGCAGACGGGAGGAGAGAGAGAGAGAGAGGGCAGACAGGGGGGAGAGAGAGAGGGCAGACGGGGGGGAGAGAGAGAGAGAGAGGGCAGACGGGGAGAGAGGGCAGACAGGGGAGAGAGAGAGAGGGCAGACGGGTGGAGAGAGAGAGGGCAGACGGGTGGAGAGAGAGAGGGCAGACGGGTGGAGAGAGAGGGCAGACGGGTGGAGAGAGAGGGCAGACGGGTGGAGAGAAGGGGCAGACGGGTGGAGAGAAGGGGCAGACGGGTGGAGAGAAGGGGCAGACGGGTGGAGAGAAGGGGCAGACGGGTGGAGAGAAGGGGCAGACGGGGCAAGAGAAGGGGCAGACGGGGTTAGAGAAGGGGCGGACGGGGTTAGAGAAGGGGCAGACTGGGGGGAGTGGGCAGACGGGAGGAGAGAGAGGGCAGACGGGGGAGAGAGAGAGGGCAGACGGGGTGAAAGAAAGAGGGCAGACGGGGGGAGAGAGAGGGCAGACGGGGGGAGAGAGAGGGCAGACGGGGGGAGAGAGAGGGCAGACGGGGGGAGAGAGAGGGCAGACGGGGGGAGTGGGCAGGCGGGGGGAGAGAGACGGCAGACGGGGGGAGAGAGAGGGCAGACGGGGGGAGAGAGAGGGCAGACGGGGGGAGAGAGAGGGCAGACGGGGGAGAGAGATGGCCAGACGGGGAGAGAGAGGCAGAGGGGAGAGAGACGGCAGACGGGGGGAGAGAGACGGCAGACGGGGGGAGAGAGAGGGCAGACGGGGGGAGAGAGAGGGCAGACGGGGGGAGAGAGAGGGCAGACGGGGGAGAGAGAGCAGGTGGGGGGAGAGAGAGAAAGGACAGACGGGGGGAGAGAGAGAGGGCAGACGGGGGAGAGAGACGGCAGACAGGGGGAGAGAGACGGCAGACAGGGGGAGAGAGACGGCAGACGGGGGGAGAGAGAGGGCAGACGGGGGAGAGAGGGCAGATGGGGGGAGAGAGAGGGCAGACGGGAGAGAGAGAGGGCAGACAGGGGGAGAGAGAGGGCAGACGGGGGGAGAGAGAGGGCAGACGGGGGGAGAGAGAGGGCAGACGGGGGAGAGCGGGGGCAGACGGGGGAGAGAGGGGGCAGACGGGGGAGAGAGGGGGCAGACGGGGGAGAGAGGGGGCAGACGGGGGGAGAGAGGGGGCAGACGGGGGGAGAGAGGGGGCAGACGGGGGGAGAGAGGGGGCAGACGGGGCTAGAGAAGGGGCAGACGGGGCTAGAGAGGGCAGACGGGGGAGAGAGAGGGGGCATACGGGGGAGAGAGAGGGCAGACGGGGGAGAGAGAGGGCAGACGGGGGAGAGAGAGGGCAGACGGGGGGAGAGGGGGCAGACGGGGGGAGAGAGAGGGCAGACGGGGGGAGAGGGGCAGACGGGGGAGAGAGAGCAGATGGGGGGAGAGAGAGAAAGGACAGACGGGGGGAGAGAGAGAGGGCAGACGGGGGAGAGAGACGGCAGACAGGGGGAGAGAGACGGCAGACGGGGGGAGAGAGAGGGCAGACGGGGGAGAGAGGGCAGATGGGGGGAGAGAGAGGGCAGACGGGAGAGAGAGAGGGCAGACAGGGGGAGAGAGAGGGCAGACGGGGGGAGAGAGAGGGCAGACGGGGGGAGAGAGAGGGCAGACGGGGGAGAGCGGGGGCAGACGGGGGAGAGAGGGGGCAGACGGGGGAGAGAGGGGGCAGACGGGGGAGAGAGGGGGCAGACGGGGGGGAGAGAGGGGGCAGACGGGGGGAGAGAGGGGGCAGACGGGGCTAGAGAAGGGGCAGACGGGGCTAGAGAGGGCAGACGGGGGAGAGAGAGGGGGCATACGGGGGAGAGAGAGGGGCAGACGTGGGAGAGAGAGGGCAGACGGGGGAGAGAGAGGGCAGACGGGGGGAGAGGGGGCAGACGGGGGGAGAGAGGGGGCAGACGGGGGGAGAGAGGGGGCAGACGGGGGGAGAGAGGGGGCAGACGGGGGGAGAGAGGGGGCAGACGGGGGAGGGAGAGGGCAGACGGGGGGAGAGAGAGGGCAGACGGGGGGAGAGAGAGGGCAGATGGAGACGGGGGAGGGAGAGGGCAGACAGTGACGGGGGGAGAGAGAGGGCAGACGGGGGGGAAAGAGAGAGAGGGCAGACGGGGGGGAGAGAGAGAGGGCAGACGGGGGGAGAGAGAGGGCAGGCGGGGGAGAGAGAGGGCAGATGGGGGGAGAGAAAGGGCAGACGGGAGACAGAGAGGGCAGACGGGGGAGAGAGAGGGCAAATGGGGGGAGAGAGTGGGCAGACGGGGCGAGAGAAGGGGCAGATTGGGAGGGAAAGAGGGCAGACGGGAGGAGAGAGACGGCAGACGGGGGAGAGAGACGGCAGACAGAGGGAGAGAGACGGCAGACAGAGGGAGAGAGACGGCAGACAGAGGGAGAGAGACGGCAGACGGGAGGAGAGAGAAGGCAGACGGGGTGAGAGAGAAGGCAGACGGGGTGAGAGAGAAGGCAGACGGGGTGAGAGAGAGAGGGCAGACGGGGGGGAGAGAGAGAGAGGGCAGACGGGGGAGAGAGAGTGCAGACGGTGCGAGAGAGGGGGCAGACGGGGTGAGAGAGAGGGCAGACGGGGGGAGAGAGAGGGCAGACGGGGGGAGAGGGCAGATGGGGATGGGGGAGAGAGAGAGGGCAGATGGGGGGAGAGAGAGGGCAGACGTGGGGGAGAGAGAGGGCAGACGGGGGGGAGAGAGAGGGCAGACGGGGGGGGAGAGAGAGGGCAGACGGGGGAGAGAGAGGGCAGACAGGGGGAGAGAGAGGGCAGACGGGGGGAGCGAGAGGGCAGACGGGGGGAGAGAGAGGGCAGACGGGGGGAGAGGGCAGACGGGGGTAGAGAGAGGGCAGACGGGGGAGAGGGGGGCAGACGGGGCTAGAGAAGGGGCAGACGGGGCTAGAGAGGGCAGACGGGGGCTAGAGAGGGCAGACGGGGGAGAGAGGGGGCAGACGGGGGAGAGAGAGGGGGCAGACGGGGGGAGAGAGAGGGCAGACAGGGGGAGAGAGAGGGCAGACGGTGGGAGAGAGAGGGCAGACGGGGGGAGAGAGAGAGGGCAGACGGGGGGAGAGAGAGGGCAGACGGGGGGAGAGAGAGGGCAGACGGGGGAGAGAGAGGGCAGACGGGGGTAGAGAGAGGGCAGACGGGGGAGAGAGAGGGCAGACGGGGGAGAGAGAGGGCAGACGGGGGAGAGAGGGGGCAGACGGGGCTAGAGAAGGGGCAGACGGGGCTAGAGAGGGCAGACGGGGGCTAGAGAGGGCAGACGGGGGAGAGAGGGGGCAGACGGGGGAGAGAGAGGGGGCAGACGGGGGAGAGAGAGGGGGCAGACGGGGGGAGAGAGAGGGCAGACGGGGGGAGAGAGAGGGCAGAGATGGGGGAGAGAGAGAGAAGGGCAGATGGGGTGAGAGAGAGAGAGAGAGAGAGGGCAGATGGGTTGAGAGATCAGACGGGGGAGAGGGCAGACGGGGGGGAGAGAGAGGGCAGACTGGGGGAGAGGGCAGACGGGGGGGAGAGAGAGGGCAGACGGGGACGGGGGGAGAGAGAGGGCAGACGGGGACGGGGGGAGAGAGAGGGCAGACGGGGGAGAGAGAGTGGGCAGACGGGGGAGAGAGAGTGGGCAGACGGGGGGAGAGAGAGAGGGCAGACGGGGGGAGAGAGACGGCAGACGGGGGGGAGAGAGAGGGCAGACGGGGGGAGAGGGCAGATGGGGGGAGAGGGCAGACGGGGAGAGAGAGAGGGCAGACGGGGAGAGAGAGAGGGCAGACGGGGGGAGAGGGCAGACGGGGGGAGAGAGAGGGCAGACGGGGGGGGAGAGAGAGGGCAGACGGGGGGGAGAGAGAGGGCAGACGGGGGGGAGAGAGAGGGCAGACGGGGGGGAGAGAGAGGGCAGACGGGCGGGAGAGGGGGCAGACGGGGCGGGAGAGAGGGCAGACAGGGGGAGAGAGAGGGCAGACGGGGACGGGGGGAGAGAGAGGGCAGACGGGGGGAGAGAGAGAGGGCAGACGGGGGGAGAGAGAGAGGGCAGACGGGGCGGGAGAGAGGGCAGACGGGGGGAGAGAGAGGGCAGACGGGGACGGGGGGAGAGAGAGGGCAGACGGGGACGGGGGGAGAGAGAGGGCAGACGGGGACGGGGGGAGAGAGAGGGCAGACGGGGACGGGGGGAGAGAGAGGGCAGACGGGGGAGAGAGAGGGCAGATGGGGGAGAGAGAGAAAGGGCAGACGGGGGGAGAGAGAGAAAGGGCAGACGGGGGAGAGAGAGAAAGGGCAGACGGGGGGAGAGAGAGAGGGCAGACGGGCGGGAGAGGGGGCAGACAGGGGGAGAGAGAGGGCAGACGGGGGGGGAGAGAGAGAGGGCAGACGGGGGGAGAGAGAGGGCAGACGGGGGGAGAGAGAGAGAGAGGGCAGACGGGGGAGAGAGAGAGGGCAGACGGCGGGAGAGAGAGAAAGGGCAGACGGGGGGAGAGAGAGAAAGGGCAGACGGGGGGAGAGAGAGAGGGCAGACGGGGGGGAGAGAGAGGGCAGACGGGGGGGGAGAGAGGGCAGACGGGGGAGAGAGAGGGCAGACGGGGGAGAGAGAGGGGGCAGACGGGGCTAGAGAAGGGGAAGACGGGGCTAGAGAGGGCAGACGGGGGAGAGAGAGGGGGCAGTCGGGGGAGAGAGAGGGGGCAGACGGGGGAGAGAGAGGGCAGATGGGGGAGAGAGAGGGCAGACGTGGAGAGGGAGGGGGCAGACGGGGCGAGAGAAGGGCCAGACGGGGCTAGAGAGGGCAGACTGGGGGGAGAGGGCAGACGTGGCGGGAAAAAGGGCAGACGGGAGGAGAGAGGGCAGACAGGGGGAGAGAGAGAGAGAGAGTGGGCAGACGGGGGGGGAGAGAGAGAGGGCAGACGGGGAGAGAGAGGGCAGACGGGGAGAGAGAGGGCAGACGGGGGGGGAGAGAGAGAGAGGGCAGATGGGGAGAGAGGGCAGACGGGGGAGAGAGAGAGAGAGCAGACGGGGGAGAGAGAGAGAGAGCAGACGGGGGAGAGAGAGAGAGAGCAGACGGGTGGAGAGAGAGGGCAGACGGGTGGAGAGAGAGACAGGGCAGACGGGTGGAGAGAGAGACAGGGCAGACGGGTGGAGAGAGAGACGGGGCAGACGGGGCGAGAGAAGGGGCAGACGGGGTTAGAGAAGGGGCAGACGGGGTTAGAGAAGGGGCAGATGGGGTTAGAGAAGGGGCAGACTGGGGGGAGTGGGCAGACGGGAGGAGAGAGAGGGCAGACGGGGGAGAGAGAGAGGGCATACGGGGGAGAGAGAGGGCAGACGGGAACAGAGAGAGGGCAGACGGGAGGAGAGAGAGGGCAGATGGGGGGGAGAGAGTGGGCAGGCGGGGGGAGAGAGTGGGCAGGCAGGGGGAGAGAGACGGCAGACGGGGGCAGAGAGACGGCAGACGGGGGCAGAGAGACGGCAGACGGGGGAGAGAGACGGCAGACGGGAGGAGAGAGAGGGCAGACGGGGGGAGAGAGAGGGCAGACGGGGGGAGAGAGAGGGCAGACGGGGGGAGAGAGTGGGCAGACGGGGGAAAGAAAGGGCAGACAGGGGGAGAGAGAGACGGCAGACGGGGGGAGAGGGCAGACGGGGAGGGGTTTCATTTTGACCGGAAGTATCCTCTACCGACCGGAAGTACCCCTCCACCGACCGGAAGTAACCCTACACCGACCGGAAGTTCCCCACCCAGCGACCGGAAGTTCCCCCAGCGCGACCGGAAACTCCCTCCCGGGGTGTCAACCGACCGGAAGTGTCGCGCCCTCCCTCCCTCTGGAGGATTTTTAAATAAAGCCCCCCCACCCCCACACAGCCAAAACAATCTGGGGAAATGAGGGGAAGATCCAGCCCCTCCCCCGAGGGCATCCCGTCGGAGACAAGGAGGGAGAAAGAGGGGCAGCGGCTGGAGGGAAAGTCCAATCAAGAAAAGGGAGGGAGAGTAAACTGGCGTCTTCCTCACGTCACATCCGGCCTGGAGAACCAACGCTTCCGTTCCGTCCGTATTCCCCACCCCCGCCACAAACACACACACACACCCCCCTCCCGTCGTCGACTTCCGGGTCCGTCCAGGCAACGCTTCCCGTCGACTTTTCCGGTCCGTTCGTCGTCCGTTTCCCGTCGACTTCCGGTCCGTCCAGGCTCCGTCTCCCGTCGACTTCCGGTCCGTCCGTAACGCCCCCCCCACCCACCCCATCCTCTCCGGCATCGACTTCCGGTCCGTTCGCATCTCCACGTCCCTCCCCCCCCCCCCCCCCACAAACCGCACAATCCAAACCGTCGACTTCCGGTCCGTCCGGACTCTTCACCCTCCTCCCAGTCGACTTCCGGTCCGTCCAGGCTCCGTCTCCCGTCGACTTCCGGTCCGTCCGAACCCCTCCCTCCCTGCCTGCAGTCCACTTCCGGTCCGTCCGAACCCCCTCCATCCCTCCCTCTCAGTCGTCGACTTCCGGTCCGTCCAGGCTCCGCCGGTCCGTCCGGATCCTTCTCCCCACTCCCAGTCGACTTCCGGTCCGTCCTAAACCCTCCCTCCCTCTCAGTCGTCGACTTCCGGTCCGTCCAGGCTCCGCCGGTCCGTCCGGATCCTTCTCCCCACTCCCAGTCGACTTCCGGTCCGTCCTAAACCCTCCCTCCCTCTCAGTCGTCGACTTCCGGTCCGTCCAGGCTCCGCCGGTCCGTCCGGATCCTTCTCCCCACTCCCAGTCGACTTCCGGTCCGTCCGGGCTCCGTCTCTCCCGTCGACTTCCGGTCCGTCCGAACCCCCCCCCCCCCTTCACCTCACCCCCACCCCCACCCCCCCCCCTCCCTTTCGGGTCCCACTTCCGTTTCCGGTGACCCTCCCGTCCCCCCGGGGGGGGGGGGGGGGGGCGGGGTGGTGGCGGTGCTGGGAGTAGAGGAGAGGAGAGGGGAGGGGAGGGGATTTGGGGTGTTGTTAGGGGGGGGGAGGGGGGGGGGTGGTGGTGGGTGATCGGTCGACGTCAGTTCCGGCGGAAGCGGAAGCGCGGGGCGAAGGGAAGCTCGAGCCCCCCCTCCGGCCGGTCGCTGAGGAGACGGAGACGGAGGCGGCGGCGGCGGCGGCGGCGGCGGCGGAACCGCCAAGGAGGCGGAGGCGGCAGCGGCGGGAGGAGGAGGAGGAGGAGGAGGAGGAGGAGGAGCGGCAGCGGCAGCGGCGGCGGCGGCGGCAGCAACAGCGGCCCCTCCCCGGGAGGAGCGGGGGGGGAGGGGGGGCGCAGCCGGAGCCCGAGGCACCGTCAGGTAAACACCCCCCCACCCCCCCCCCCCCCCCGGGGGGCTGGGACCCACTGAGGGAGGAGAGGAGGGGAGGAGGGAGGAGGGGAGGGAGGTTTGAGGAGGAGGAGGAGGAGGGAGGGGAGGAGGTAGGAGGGAGGGGAGGAGGTAGGAGGGGGAGGAGGGTGTTGGGAGGGGGAGGGGGAGGAGGGAGGGGAGGAGGGTGTTAGGAGGAGGAAAGGGAGGGAGTTTTGAGGAGGAGGGGGGTAGGAGGAGGGAGGGGAGGGAGGAGTGGGGTAGGAGGAGGAGGGAGGGGAGGGAGGAGTGGGGTAGGAGGAGGAGGGAGGGGAGGGAGGAGTGGGGTAGGAGGAGGAGGGAGGGGAGGAGGAGGGGGGTAGGAGGAGGGTAGTAGGAGGAGGGGGTAGGAGGAGGGAGGGGAGGGAGGTTTGAGGAGGAGGGGGCAGGGAGTTTTGAGGAGGAGGGGGAGGAGGGAGGTTTGAGGAGGAGGGGAGGAGGGAGGTAGGAGGAGCAGGGGAGGAGGAAGGAGTGGAGGGAGGTTTGAGGAGGAGGGAGGGGAGGGAGGAGGAGGGGGTAGGAGGAAGGAGGAGAGGATGAGGTAGGAGGGTGTTAGGAGGAGGTGGGGAGGGTTGGAGGAGGGGGAAAGCAGGGGGAGGAGGAGGGGGTAGAGGGAGGGAGGTTTGAGGAGGAGGGGGAGAGCAGAGGAGGAGGGGCAGGGAGGAGGGGGCTAGGAGGAGGGAGGGAGGGGAGGGAGGGTTGGAGGAGGGAGGGGAGGAGGGGGTAGAAGTAGGGTAGTAGGAGCAGGGAAGTGGAGGAGCTAGGAGGAGGAGGAGGGAGGAGGTAGGAGGAGGGAGGGAGTAGGAGGAGGGAGGGGAGCTGGATAGGAGGAGGGAGGGGGTAGTAGGAGGGAGGGGAGGGGGAGGAGGTTTGAGGAGTGTGGAGGTGCAGGGTGAGTTGGAGGAGGGGAGATGGGAGGCTGAGTGAGGGAGGGAGGAAGGGCGGGGGAGAGGGTTGGAGGGGAGAGGGAGGGCCGGAGGAGGATGGGACGAGGTTGGAAGGGGAGGTGGATTGGGGGTTTGGAGGAGTGTGGAGGTGGGGGAGGATGAGGGGGTTGGAATGAGGTGAGGGAGGTGGGGTTGGAGGGGAGAGGGAAAGGGAGGGGGCCAGGAGGAGGGGGTTGAGTGAGGGGGTGAGGGAGGAAGTGGAGGGTGAGTTGGAGGAGGGGGAAGGCGAGGCGGATGAGGGGATTGGAGGAGCAGGGTTGGAGGTGGAGGAGGATGAGGGGGCAGGAGGGAGGGAGGTGGGAGGGGGGAACAGGAGGAGGATGAAGGGAGTTGGAGGTGGAGGATGGGGAGAGCGAGAGGGGGTGTGAGGGAGGGAGGAGGGGGAGGAGGGGATTGGACAGGGAGCGAGTTAGGAGGGGGAGGGAGGAGATGGAGGGTGAGTTGGAGGGGGAGGGGAGGAGGATGAGGGGAGTTCGAGGTGGAGGGGGGGAAGTGGAGGATGAGTTTGGAGGAGGGGGAGAGAGGTGGGGTTGGAGGGAGGAGGGGAGGGAGGTGGAGGATGAGGTTGGAGGCTGGGGGGAGGGGTGGGGAGGGAGGAGGGGAGGGGTGGGGAGGGAGGAGCGGGAAGGAGGTGGGTTTGGGGGGGGCAAGGGAGTGAGGTGGGAAGGGGAGGAGTGGGGTTGGAGGAGGCGGAGATTGGAGGTGGAGGAGGGGATTGGAGGCTGGGGGAGGGGGACGAGGAGGAGGAGGAGGGGGTTGGGAGGGAGGAGGAGGGGGTTGGGAGGGAGGAGGAAGGTTTGGGGGTGTAGAGAAAACAGCAGTCACTGTTTTGAGGGAGGGGAGGGGGAGGATATGAAAGGGGAGGGAGTAGGATATGAGGGGGGTGAGAATGGAGCATATGAAAGGGGGGATGGGCTCAAGAGGGCGTTGGAGGGAGGTGTGCGGGGGAGGGAGGGAGGTGATGTCCGATTCCCATCGAGGTGGGGGGAGGTCTGGAAGGCCGAGGTGGGGGTTGCAGGTCCACACTGGGGCAAGAGACTTCCAACTCAAGCAATACCTCACCACAGAAATCCCCATCCCGGTGTACACCCCTCCCTATCTCTGTAACCTCCTCTAGCACCTACACCCCTCCCTATCTCTGTAACCTTCTCCACCCCCTACAACCCTCCCTATCTCTGTAACCTCCTCCAGCCCCTACACCCCTCCCTATCTCTGTAACCTCCTCCAGCCCCCTACACCCCTCCCTATCTCTGTAACCTCCTCCAGCCCCTACACCCCTCCCTATCTCTGTAACCTTCTCCACCCCCTACAACCCTCCCTATCTCTGTAACCTCCTCCAGCCCCTACACCCCTCCCTATCTCTGTAACCTCCTCCACCCCCTACAACCCTCCCTATCTCTGTAACCTCCTCCAGCCCCTAAACCCCTCCCTATCTCTGTAAACCTCCTCCACCCCCTACAACCCTCCCTATTTCTGTAACCTTCTCCAGTACCTACACCCCTCCCTATCTCTGTAACCTCTTCCAGTACCTACACCCCTTCCTATCTCTGTAACCTCCTCCAGCCCCTACACCCCTCCCTATCTCTATAACCTCCTCCAGCCCCTACACCCCTCCCTATCTCTAACCTCCAGCCCCTACACCCCTCCCTCTCTCTGTAACCTCCTCCTGTCCCCTACACCCCTCCCTATCTCTGTAACCTCCTCCAGCCCCTACACACCTCCCTATCTCTGTAACCCCCTCCAGCTCCTACACCCCTCCCTATCTCTGTAAACTCTCCGCTGGTCTCTATCTCTGACGCCTGCCTCTCTGTGTGCGCCTGCGGGTGTTTGCCCGCCTCTCTCTCTCTCGGTGTGTGTGTGCGCCTCTCTTGTGTGTGCCTCTCTCGGTGTGTGTGTGTGCGCCTCTCTCGGTGTGTGTGTGTGTGCGCCTCTCTCGGTGTGTGTGTGTGTGTGTGCGTCTCTCTCGGTGTGTGTGTGTGTGCGTCTCTCTCGGTGTGTGTGTGTGTGCGTCTCTCTCGGTGTGTGTGTGTGTGCGTCTCTCTCGGTGTGTGTGTGTGCGCGTCTCTCTCGGTGTGTGTGTGTGTGTGCGTCTCTCTCGGTGTGTGTGTGTGTGCGTCTCTCTCGGTGTGTGTGTGTATGCGTCTCTCTCGGTGTGTGTGTGTATGCGTGTCTCTCTCGGTGTGTGTGTGTGTGCGTGTCTCTCTCGGTGTGTGTGTGTGCGTGTCTCTCTCGGTGTGTGTGTGTGCGTGTCTCTCTCGGTGTGTGTGTGTGTGCGTCTCTCTCGGTGTGTGTGTGTGTGCGTCTCTCTCGGTGTGTGTGTGTGTGCGTCTCTCTCGGTGTGTGTGTGTGTGCGTCTCTCTCGGTGTGTGTGTGTGTGCGTCTCTCTCGGTGTGTGTGTGTGTGCGTCTCTCTCGGTGTGTGTGTGTGTGCGTCTCTCTCGGTGTGTGTGTGTGTGCGTCTCTCTCGGTGTGTGTGTGTGCGTCTCTCTCGGTGTGTGTGTGTGTGCGTCTCTCTCGGTGTGTGTGTGTGTGTGTGTGTGCGTCTCTCTCGGTGTGTGTGTGTGTGCGTCTCTCTCGGTGTGTGTGTGTGTGCGTCTCTCTCGGTGTGTGTGTGTGTGCGTCCCTCTCGGTGTGTGTGTGTGTGCGTCTCTCTCGGTGTGTGTGTGTGTGCGTCTCTCTCGGTGTGTGTGTGTGTGCGTCTCTCTCGGTGTGTGTGTGTGTGTGCGTCTCTCTCGGTGTGTGTGTGTGTGCGTCTCTTCGGTGTGTGTGTGTGTGCGTCTCTCTCGGTCGTGTGTGTGTGTGCGTCTCTCTCGGTGTGTGTGTGTGTGCGTCTCTCTCGGTGTGTGTGTGTGCGTCTCTCTCGGTGTGTGTGTGTGTGTGCGTCTCTCTCGGTGTGTGTGTGTGTGTGCGTCTCTCTCGGTGTGTGTGTGTGTGTGCGTCTCTCTCGGTGTGTGTGTGTGCGTCTCTCTCGGTGTGTGTGTGTGTGTGTGTGCGTCTCTCTCGGTGTGTGTGTGTGTGTGCGCGTGTCTCTCGGTGTGTGTGTGTGTGCGCGTGTCTCTCGGTGTGTGTGTGTGTGCGTGTCTCTCGGTGTGTGTGTGTGTGCGTGTCTCTCGGTGTGTGTGTGTGTGCGTGTCTCTCGGTGTGTGTGTGTGTGCGTCTCTCTCGGTGTGTGTGTGTGTGTGCGTCTCTCTCGGTGTGTGTGTGTGTGTGCGTCTCTCTCGGTGTGTGTGTGTGTGCGTCTCTCTCGGTGTGTGTGTGTGTGCGTCTCTCTCGGTGTGTGTGTGTGTGCGTCTCTCTCGGTGTGTGTGTGTGTGCGTCTCTCTCGGTGTGTGTGTGTGTGCGTCTCTCTCGGTGTGTGTGTGTGTGTGCGTCTCTCTCGGTGTGTGTGTGTGTGCGTCTCTCTCGGTGTGTGTGTGTGTGCGTCTCTCTCGGTGTGTGTGTGGTGTGCGTCTCTCTCGGTGTGTGTGTGTGTGCGTCTCTCTCGGTGTGTGTGTGTGTGCGTCTCTCTCGGTGTGTGTGTGTGTGCGTCTCTCTCGGTGTGTGTGTGTGTGCGTCTCTCTCGGTGTGTGTGTGTGTGCGTCTCTCTCGGTGTGTGTGTGTGCGTCTCTCTCGGTGTGTGTGTGTGTGCGTCTCTCTCGGTGTGTGTGTGTGTGCGTGTGTGTGTGTGTGTGCGCGTCTCGGTGTGTGTGTGTGTGTGCGCGTCTCTCTCGGTTTGTGTGTGTGTGCGTCTCTCTCGGTGTGTGTGTGTGTGCGTGTGTGTGTGTGTGTGCACGTCTCGGTGTGTGTGTGTGTGTGCGCGTCTCTCTCGGTGTGTGTGTGTGTGTGCGTCTCTGTCGGTGTGTGTGCGCGTCTCTGTCGGTGTGTGTGTGCGTCTCTGTCGGTGTGTGTGCGCGACTCTGTCGGTGTGTGTGTGCGTCTCTGTCGGTGTGTGTGTGTGTGCGCGTCTCTCGGTGTGTGTGTGTGTGCGCGTCTCTCGGTGTGTGTGTGTGTGCGCGTCTCTCTCGGTGTGTGTGTGTGTGCGCGTCTCTCTCGGTGTGTGTGTGTGTGTGCGCGTCTCTCTCGGTGTGTGTGTGTGTGCGCGTCTCTCTCGGTGTGTGTGTGTGTGCGCGTCTCTCTCGGTGTGTGTGTGTGTGCGCGTCTCTCTCGGTGTGTGTGTGTGTGCGCGTCTCTCTCGGTGTGTGTGTGTGCGCGCGTCTCTCTCGGTGTGTGTGTGTGCGCGCGTCTCTCTCGGTGTGTGTGTGTGCGCGCGTCTCTCTCGGTGTGTGTGTGTGCGCGCGTCTCTCTCGGTTGTGTGTGTGTGCGCGCGTCTCTCTCGGTGTGTGTGTGTGCGCGCGTCTCTCTCGGTGTGTGTGTGTGCGCGCGTCTCTCTCGGTGTGTGTGTTGTGCGCGCGTCTCTCTCGGTGTGTGTGTGTGCGCGCGTCTCTCTCGGTGTGTGTGTGTGTGCGCGCGTCTCTCTCGGTGTGTGTGTGTGCGCGCGTCTCTCTCGGTGTGTGTGTGTGCGCGCGTCTCTCTCGGTGTGTGTGTGTGCGTCTCTCTCGGTGTGTGTGTGTGTGCGTCTCTCTCGGTGTGTGTGTGTGTGCGCGTCTCTCTCGGTGTGTGTGTGTGTGCGCGTCTCTTTCGGTGTGTGTGTGTGTGCGCGTCTCTCTCGGTGTGTGTGTGTGTGCGCGTCTCTCTCGGTGTGTGTGTGTGTGCGCGTCTCTCTCGGTGTGTGTGTGTGTGCGTGTCTCTCTCGGTGTGTGTGTGTGTGCGTCTCTCTCGGTGTGTGTGTGTGTGTGCGTCTCTCTCGGTGTGTGTGTGTGTGTGCGTCTCTCTCGGTGTGTGTGTGTGTGCGTCTCTCTCGGTGTGTGTGTGTGTGCGTCTCTCTCGGTGTGTGTGTGTGCGTCTCTCTCGGTGTGTGTGTGTGTGCGTCTCTCTCGGTGTGTGTGTGTGTGCGCGTCTCTCTCGGTGTGTGTGTGTGTGCGTCTCTCTCGGTGTGTGTGTGTGTGCGTCTCTCTCGGTGTGTGTGTGTGTGCGTCTCTCTCGGTGTGTGTGTGTGTGCGTCTCTCTCGGTGTGTGTGTGTGCGTCTCTCTCGGTGTGTGTGTGTGCGTCTCTCTCGGTGTGTGTGTGTGTGCGTCTCTCTCGGTGTGTGTGTGTGTGCGTCTCTCTCGGTGTGTGTGTGTGTGCGTCTCTCTCGGTGTGTGTGTGTGTGCGTCTCTCTCGGTGTGTGTGTGTGTGCGTCTCTCTCGGTGTGTGTGTGTGTGCGTCTCTCTCGGTGTGTGTGTGTGTGCGTCTCTCTCGGTGTGTGTGTGTGTGCGTCTCTCTCGGTGTGTGTGTGTGTGCGTCTCTCTCGGTGTGTGTGCGTGTGCGTCTCTCTCGGTGTGTGTGCGTGTGCGTCTCTCTCGGTGTGTGTGTGTGTGCGTCTCTCTCGGTGTGTGTGTGTGTGTGCGTCTCTCTCGGTGTGTGTGTGTGTGCGTCTCTCTCGGTGTGTGCTGTGTGTGCGTCTCTCTCGGTGTGTGTGTGTGTGCGTCTCTCTCGGTGTGTGTGTGTGTGTGCGTCTCTCTCGGTGTGTGTGTGTGTGCGTGTCTCTCTCGGTGTGTGTGTGTGTGCGTGTCTCTCTCGGTGTGTGTGTGTGTGCGTGTCTCTCTCGGTGTGTGTGTGTGTGCGTGTCTCTCTCGGTGTGTGTGTGTGTGCGTCTCTCTCGGTGTGTGTGCGTCTCTCTCGGTGTGTGTGCGTCTCTCTCGGTGTGTGTGCGTCTCTCTCGGTGTGTGTGCGTCTCTCTCGGTGTGTGTGCGTCTCTCTTGGTGTGTGTGTGTGCGCGCGTCTCTCTCGGTGTGTGTGTGTGCGCGCGTCTCTCTCGGTGTGTGTGTGTGTGCGTCTCTCTCGGTGTGTGTGTGTGTGCGTCTCTCTCGGTGTGTGTGTGTGTGCGTCTCTCTCGGTGTGTGTGTGTGCGTCTCTCTCGGTGTGTGTGTGTGTGCGTCTCTCTCGGTGTGTGTGTGTGTGCGTCTCTCTCGGTGTCTGTGTGTGTGCGTCTCTCTCGGTGTCTGTGTGTGTGCGTCTCTCTCGGTGTGTGTGTGTGTGCGTCTCTCTCGGTGTGTGTGTGTGTGCGTCTCTCTCGGTGTGTGTGTGTGTGCGTCCTCTCTCGGTGTGTGTGTGTGTGCGTCTCTCTCGGTGTGTGTGTGTGTGCGTCTCTCTCGGTGTGTGTGTGTGTGTGCGTCTCTCTCGGTGTGTGTGTGTGTGTGCGTCTCTCTCGGTGTGTGTGTGTGTGCGTCTCTCTCGGTGTGTGTGTGTGTGCGTCTCTCTCGGTGTGTGTGTGTGTGCGTCTCTCTCGGTGTGTGTGTGTGTGCGTCTCTCTCGGTGTGTGTGTGTGTGCGTCTCTCTCGGTGTGTGTGTGTGTGCGTCTCTCTCGGTGTGTGTGTGTGTGCGTCTCTCTCGGTGTGTGTGTGTGTGCGTCTCTCTCGGTGTGTGTGTGTGTGCGTGTGTCTCTCGGTGTGTGTGTGTGTGTGCGTCTCTCTCGGTGTGTGTGTGTGTGTGCGTCTCTCTCGGTGTGTGTGTGTGTGTGCGTCTCTCTCGGTGTGTGTGTGTGTGCGTCTCTCTCGGTGTGTGTGTGTGTGCGTCTCTCTCGGTGTGTGTGTGTGTGCGTGTCTCTCTCGGTGTGTGTGTGTGTGCGTGTCTCTCTCGGTGTGTGTGTGTGTGCGTGTCTCTCTCGGTGTGTGTGTGTGTGCGTGTCTCTCTCGGTGTGTGTGTGTGTGCGTGTCTCTCTCGGTGTGTGTGTGTGTGCGTCTCTCTCGGTGTGTGTGTGTGTGCGTCTCTCTCGGTGTGTGTGCGTCTCTCTCGGTGTGTGTGCGTCTCTCTCGGTGTGTGTGCGTCTCTCTCGGTGTGTGTGCGTCTCTCTCGGTGTGTGTGCGTCTCTCTCGGTGTGTGTGTGTGTGCGTCTCTCTCGGTGTGCGTCTCTCTCGGTGTGTGTGTGTGTGTGTGCGCGTGTGTGTGTGTGTGTGCGCGTCTTGGTGTGTGTGTGTGCGCGCGTCTCTCTCGGTGTGTGTGTGTGCGTCTCTGTCGGTGTGTGTGTGCGTCTCTGTCGGTGTGTGTGTGCGTCTCTGTCGGTGTGTGTGTGCGTCTCTGTCGGTGTGTGTGTGCGTGTCTGTCGGTGTGTGTGTGCGTGTCTGTCGGTGTGTGTGTGCGTGTCTGTCGGTGTGTGTGCGTGTCTGTCGGTGTGTGTGCGTGTCTGTCGGTGTGTGTGCGTCTCTGTCGGTGTGTGTGTGCGTCTCTGTCGGTGTGTGTGTGTGTGCGTCTCTGTCGGTGTGTGTGTGTGTGCGTCTCTGTCGGTGTGTGTGTGTGTGTGCGTCTCTGTCGGTGTGTGTGTGTGTGTGCGTCTCTGTCGGTGTGTGTGTGTGTGTGCGCGTCTCTCTCGGTGTGTGTGTGTGTGCGCGTCTCTCTCGGTGTGTGTGTGTGTGCGCGTCTCTCTCGGTGTGTGTGTGTGCGCGCGTCTCTCTCGGTGTGTGTGTGTGCGCGCGTCTCTCTCGGTGTGTGTGTGTGTGCGCGTCTCTCTCGGTGTGTGTGTGTGCGCGCGTCTCTCTCGGTGTGTGTGTGTGCGCGCGTCTCTCTCGGTGTGTGTGTGTGCGCGCGTCTCTCTCGGTGTGTGTGTGTGCGCGCGTCTCTCTCGGTGTGTGTGTGTGCGCGCGTCTCTCTCGGTGTGTGTGTGTGTGCGCGTCTCTCTCGGTGTGTGTGTGTGTGCGCGTCTCTCTCGGTGTGTGTGTGTGTGCGCGTCTCTCTCGGTGTGTGTGTGTGTGCGCGTCTCTCTCGGTGTGTGTGTGTGTGCGCGTCTCTCTCGGTGTGTGTGTGTGTGCGCGTCTCTCTCGGTGTGTGTGTGTGTGCGCGTCTCTCTCGGTGTGTGTGTGTGTGTGTGTGCGCGTCTCTCTCGGTGTGTGTGTGTGTGTGTGTGCGCGTCTCTCTCGGTGTGTGTGTGTGTGTGTGCGCGTCTCTCTGGGTGTGTGTGTGTGTGCGCGTCTCTCTGGGTGTGTGTGTGTGTGCGCGTCTCTCTCGGTGTGTGTGTGTGTGCGCGTCTCTCTCGGTGTGTGTGCGCGTCTTTCTCGGTGTGTGTGCGCGTCTCTCTCGGTGTGTGTGTGCGTGTGCGCGTCTCTCTCGGTGTGTGTGTGCGTGTGCGCGTCTCTCTCGGTGTGTGTGTGTGTGTGCGCGTCTCTCTCGGTGTGTGTGTGTATGCGCGTCTCTCTCGGTGTGTGTGTGTGTATGCGCGTCTCTCTCGGTGTGTGTGTGTGTGTGTGTGTATGCGCGTCTCTCTCGGTGTGTGTGTGTGTATGCGCGTCTCTCTCGGTGTGTGTGTGTGTGTGTGTATGCGCGTCTCTCTCGGTGTGCGTGTGTGTATGTGCGTCTCGGTGTGCGTGTGTGTATGTGCGTCTCTTGGTGTGCGTGTGTGTATGTGCGGCTCTCTTGGTGTGCGTGTGTGTATGTGCATCTCTATCGGTGTGTGTGTGTGTGCGTCTCTTTCGGTGTGTGTGTGCGTCTCTTTCGGTGTGTGTGTGCGTCTCTTTCGGTGTGTGTGTGCGTCTCTTTCGGTGTGTGTGTGCGTCTCTTTCGGTGTGTGTGTGCGTCTCTTTCGGTGTGTGTGTGCTTCTCTCTCGGTGTGTGTGTGTGTGTGCATCTTGGTGTGCGTGTGTGTATGTGCGTCTCTCGGTGTGCGTGTGTGTATGTGCGTCTCTGTCGGTGTGTGTGTGTGTGTGTGCGTCTCTGTGGGTGTGTGTGTGCGTCTCTGTCGGTGTGTGTGTGCGTCTCTGTGGGTGTGTGTGTGCGTCTCTGTGGGTGTGTGTGTGCGTCTCTGTGGGTGTGTGTGTGCGTCTCTGTGGGTGTGTGTGTGCGTCTCTGTCGGTGTGTGTGTGCGTCTCTGTGGGTGTGTGTGTGCGTCTCTGTGGGTGTGTGTGTGCGTCTCTGTGGGTGTGTGTGTGCGTCTCTGTGGGTGTGTGTGTGCGTCTCTGTGGGTGTGTGTGTGCGTCTCTGTGGGTGTGTGTGTGCGTCTCTGTGGGTGTGTGTGTGCGTCTCTGTGGGTGTGTGTGTGCGTCTCTGTGGGTGTGTGTGTGCGTCTCTGTGGGTGTGTGTGTGCGTCTCTGTGGGTGTGTGTGTGCGTCTCTGTGGGTGTGTGTGTGCGTCTCTGTGGGTGTGTGTGTGCGTCTCTGTGGGTGTGTGTGTGCGTCTCTGTGGGTGTGTGTGTGCGTCTCTGTGGGTGTGTGTGTGCGTCTCTGTGGGTGTGTGTGTGCGTCTCTGTGGGTGTGTGTGTGCGTCTCTGTGGGTGTGTGTGTGCGTCTCTGTGGGTGTGTGTGTGCGTCTCTGTCGGTGAGTGTGTGCGTCTCTGTCGGTGCGTGTGTGCGTCTCTGTCGGTGCGTGTGTGCGTCTCTGTGGGTGCGTGTGTGCGTCTCTGTGGGTGCGTGTGTGCGTCTCTGTGGGTGCGTGTGTGCGTCTCTGTGGGTGCGTGTGTGCGTCTCTGTGGGTGCGTGTGTGCGTCTCTCTCGGTGTGTGCGCGCGTCTCTCTCGGTGTGTGCGCGCGTCTCTCTCGGTGTGTGCGCGCGTCTCTCTCGGTGTGTGCGCGCGTCTCTCTCGGTGTGTGTGCGCGCGTCTCTCTCGGTGTGTGTGCGCGCGTCTCTCTCGGTGTGTGTGCGCGCGTCTCTCTCGGTGTGTGTGCGCGCGTCTCTCTCGGTGTGTGTGCGCGCGTCTCTCTCGGTGTGTGTGCGCGCGTCTCTCTCGGTGTGTGTGCGCGCGTCTCTCTCGGTGTGTGTGCGCGCGTCTCTCTCGGTGTGTGTGCGCGCGTCTCTCTCGGTGTGTGTGCGCGCGTCTCTCTCGGTGTGTGTGCGCGCGTCTCTCCTCGGTGTGTGTGTGCGCGCGTCTCTCCGGTGTGTGTGCGCGCGTCTCTCTCGGTGTGTGTGCGCGCGTCTCTCTCGGTGTGTGTGTGTGTGTGCGCGCGTCTCTCTCGGTGTGTGTGTGTGTGTGCGCGCGTCTCTCTCGGTGTGTGTGTGTGTGTGCGCGCGTCTCTCTCGGTGTGTGTGTGTGTGTGCGCGCGTCTCTCTCGGTGTGTGTGTGCGCGCGCGTCTCTCTCGGTGTGTGTGAGCGCTGCGTGTCTCTCGGTGTGTGTGTGCGCGCGCGTCTCTCTCGGTGTGTGTGTGTGCGCGCGCGTCTCTCTCGGTGTGTGTGTGCGCGCAGCGTCTCTCTCGGTGTGTGTGTGCGCGCGCGTCTCTCTCGGTGTGTGGTGCGCGCGCGTCTCTCTCGGTGTGTGTGTGCGCGCGCGTCTATCTCGGTGTGTGTGTGCGCGCGCGTCTCTCTCGGTGTGTGTGTGCGCGCGCGTCTCTCTCGGTGTGTGTGCGCGCGCGTCTCTCTCGGTGTGTGTGTGCGCGCGCGTCTCTCTCGGTGTGTGTGTGCGCGCGCGTCTCTCTCGGTGTGTGTGTGCGCGCGCGTCTCTCTCGGTGTGTGTGTGCGCGCGCGTCTCTCTCGGTGTGTGTGTGCGCGCGCGTCTCTCTCGGTGTGTGTGTGCGCGCGCGTCTCTCTCGGTGTGTGTGTGCGCGCGCGTCTCTCTCGGTGTGTGTGTGCGCGCGCGTCTCTCTCGGTGTGTGTGTGCGCGCGCGTCTCTCTCGGTGTGTGTGTGCGCGCGCGTCTCTCTCGGTGTGTGTGTGCGCGCGCGTCTCTCTCGGTGTGTGTGTGCGCGCGCGTCTCTCTCGGTGTGTGTGTGCGCGCGCGTCTCTCTCGGTGTGTGTGTGCGCGCGCGTCTCTCTCGGTGTGTGTGTGCGCGCGCGTCTCTCTCGGTGTGTGTGTGCGCGCGCGTCTCTCTCGGTTGTGTGTGTGCGCGCGCGTCTCTCTCGGTGTGTGTGTGCGCGCGCGTCTCTCTCGGTGTGTGTGTGCGCGCGCGTCTCTCTCGGTGTGTGTGTGCGCGCGCGTCTCTCTCGGTGTGTGTGTGCGCGCGCGTCTCTCTCGGTGTGTGTGTGTGCGCGCGCGTCCTCTCTCGGTGTGTGTGTGCGCGCGCGTCTCTCTCGGTGTGTGTGTGCGCGCGCGTCTCTCTCGGTGTGTGTGTGCGCGCGCGTCTCTCTCGGTGTGTGTGTGCGCGCGCGTCTCTCTCGGTGTGTGTGTGCGCGCGCGTCTCTCTCGGTGTGTGTGTGCGCGCGCGTCTCTCTCGGTGTGTGTGTGCGCGCGCGTCTCTCTCGGTGTGTGTGTGCGCGCGCGTCTCTCTCGGTGTGTGTGTGCGCGCGCGTCTCTCTCGGTGTGTGTGTGCGCGCGCGTCTCTCTCGGTGTGTGTGTGCGCGCGCGTCTCTCTCGGTGTGTGTGTGCGCGCGCGTCTCTCTCGGTGTGTGTGTGCGCGCGCGTCTCTCTCGGTGTGTGTGCGCGCGCGCGTCTCTCTCGGTGTGTGTGTGCGCGCGCGTCTCTCTCGGTGTGTGTGTGCGCGCGCGTCTCTCTCGGTGTGTGTGCGTGTGCGTCTCTCTCGGTGTGTGTGCGTGCGCGTCTCTCTCGGTGTGTGTGTGCGTGCGCGTCTCTCTCGGTGTGTGTGTGCGTGCGCGTCTCTCGGTGTGTGTGTGTGCGCGTCTCTCTCGGTGTGTGTGTGTGCGCGTCTCTCTCGGTGTGCGTGTGTCTATGTGCGTCTCGGTGTGCGTGTGGCTATGTGCGTCTCTTGGTGTGCGTGTGTGTG
This sequence comes from Carcharodon carcharias, assembly GCF_017639515.1. NCBI lineage: Eukaryota > Metazoa > Chordata > Chondrichthyes > Lamniformes > Lamnidae > Carcharodon > Carcharodon carcharias. The sequence continues at coordinate 28,768 of NW_024470907.1, forward strand.
CGTGTCTCTCGGTGTGTGTGTGTGTGCGTGTCTCTCGGTGTGTGTGTGTGTGCGTGTCTCTCGGTGTGTGTGTGTGTGCGTGTCTCTCGGTGTGTGTGTGCGCGCGCGTCTCTCTCGGTGTGTGTGTGCGCGCGCGTCTCTCTCGGTGTGTGTGTGGCGCGTGCGTCTCTCTCGATGTGTGTGTGTGTGTGCGTCTCTCTCGGTGTGTGTGTGCGTGCGCGTCTCTCTCGGTGTGTGTGTGCGTGCGCGTCTCTCTCGGTGTGTGTGTGTGCGCGTCTCTCTCGGTGTGTGTGTGTGCGCGTCTCTCTCGGTGTGCGTGTGTCTATGTGCGTCTCGGTGTGCGTGTGGCTATGTGCGTCTCTTGGTGTGCGTGTGTGTGCGTGTCTCTCGGTGTGTGTGTGTGTGCGTGTCTCTCGGTGTGTGTGTGTGTGCGTGTCTCTCGGTGTGTGTGTGTGTGCGTGTCTCTCGGTGTGTGTGTGCGCGCGCGTCTCTCTCGGTGTGTGTGTGCGCGCGCGTCTCTCTCGGTGTGTGTGTGCGCGTGCGTCTCTCTCGGTGTGTGTGTGTGTGCGTCTCTCTCGGTGTGTGTGTGTGTGCGTCTCTCTCGGTGTGTGTGTGTGTGCGCGTCTCTCTCGGTGTGTGTGTGTGCGCGTCTCTCTCGGTGTGTGTGGTGTGCGCGTCTCTCTCGGTGTGCGTGTGTCTATGTGCGTCTCGGTGTGCGTGTGGCTATGTGCGTCTCTTGGTGTGCGTGTGTGTGCGTGTCTCTCGGTGTGTGTGTGTGTGTGCGTGTCTCTCGGTGTGTGTGTGTGTGCGTGTCTCTCGGTGTGTGTGTGTGTGCGTGTCTCTCGGTGTGTGTGTGTGTGCGTGTCTCTCGGTGTGTGTGTGCGCGCGCGTCTCTCTCGGTGTGTGTGTGCGCGCGCGTCTCTCTCGGTGTGTGTGTGCGCGCGCGTCTCTCTCGGTGTGTGTGTGTGTGCGTCTCTCTCGGTGTGTGTGTGTGTGCGTCTCTCTCGGTGTGTGTGTGCGTGCGCGTCTCTCTCGGTGTGTGTGTGCGTGCGCGTCTCTCTCGGTGTGTGTGTGTGCGCGTCTCTCTCGGTGTGTGTGTGTGCGCGTCTCTCTCGGTGTGCGTGTGTCTATGTGCGTCTCGGTGTGCGTGTGGCTATGTGCGTCTCTTGGTGTGCGTGTGTGTGCGTGTCTCTCGGTGTGCGTGTGTGTGCGTGTCTCTCGGTGTGTGTGTGTGTGCGTGTCTCTCGGTGTGTGTGTGTGTGCGTGTCTCTCGGTGTGTGTGTGTGTGCGTCTCTCTCGGTGTGTGTGTGTGTGCGTCTCTCTCGGTGTGTGTGTGTGTGCGTCTCTCTCGGTGTGTGTGTGTGTGCGTCTCTCTCGGTGTGTGTGTGTGTGCGTCTCTCTCGGTGTGTGTGTGTGTGCGTCTCTCTCGGTGTGTGTGTGTGTGCGTCTCTCTCGGTGTGTGTGTGTGTGCGTCTCTCTCGGTGTGTGTGTGTGCGTCTCTCTCGGTGTGTGTGTGTGTGCGTCTCTCTCGGTGTGTGTGTGTGTGCGTCTCTCTCGGTGTGTGTGTGTGTGCGTCTCTCTCGGTGTGTGTGTGTGTGCGTCTCTCTCGGTGTGTGTGTGTGTGCGTCTCTCTCGGTGTGTGTGTGTGTGTGCGTCTCTCTCGGTGTGTGTGTGTGTGCGTCTCTCTCGGTGTGTGTGTGTGTGCGTCTCTCTCGGTGTGTGTGTGTGTGCGTCTCTCTCGGTGTGTGTGTGTGTGCGTCTCTCTCGGTGTGTGTGTGTGTGCGTCTCTCTCGGTGTGTGTGTGTGTGTGCGTCTCTCTCGGTGTGTGTGTGTGTGCGTCTCTCTCGGTGTGTGTGTGCGTGCGTGTGTGTGTGTGCGTGCGCGTCTCTCTCGGTGTGTGTGTGTGCGTGCGCGTCTCGGTGTGTGTGTGTGTGTGCGCGTCTCTCTCGGTGTGTGCGTGTGTGTGCGTCTCTGTCGGTGTGTGTGTGCGTCTCTGTCGGTGTGTGTGTGTGTGTGCGTCTCTGTCGGTGTGTGTGTGTGTGCGCGTCTCTCTCGGTGTGTGTGTGTGTGCGCGTCTCTCTCGGTGTGTGTGTGTGTGCGCGTCTCTCTCGGTGTGTGTGTGTGTGCGCGTCTCTCTCGGTGTGTGTGTGTGTGCGCGTCTCTCTCGGTGGGTGTGTGTGTGCGCGTCTCTCTCGGTGTGTGTGTGTGTGTGCGCGTCTCTCTCGGTGTGTGTGTGTGCGCGTCTCTCTCGGTGTGTGTGTGTGTGCGCGTCTCTCTCGGTGTGTGTGTGTGTGTATGCGCGTCTCTCTCGGTGTGTGTGTGTGTGTATGCGCGTCTCTCTCGGTGTGTGTGTGTGTGTATGCGCGTCTCTCTCGGTGTGTGTGTGTGTATGCGCGTCTCTCTCGGTGTGCGTGTGTGTATGTGCGTCTCGGTGTGCGTGTGTGTATGTGCGTCTCTTGGTGTGCGTGTGTGTATGTGCGGCTCTCTTGGTGTGCGTGTGTGTATGTGCATCTCTCTCGGTGTGTGTGTGTGTGCGTCTCTCTCGGTGTGTGTGTGTGTGCGTCTCTCTCGGTGTGTGTGTGTGTGCGTCTCTCTCGGTGTGTGTGTGTGTGCGTCTCTCTCGGTGTGTGTGTGTGTGCGTCTCTCTCGGTGTGTGTGTGTGTGCGTCTCTCTCGGTGTGTGTGTGTGTGCGTCTCTCTCGGTGTGTGTGTGTGTGCGTGTCTCTCTCGGTGTGTGTGTGTGTGTGCGTCTCTCTCGGTGTGTGTGTGTGTGTGCGTCTCTCTCGGTGTGTGTGTGTGTGTGCGTCTCTCTCGGTGTGTGTGTGTGTGCGTCTCTCTCGGTGTGTGTGTGTGTGCGTCTCTCTCGGTGTGTGTGTGTGTGCGTGTCTCTCTCGGTGTGTGTGTGTGTGCGTGTCTCTCTCGGTGTGTGTGTGTGTGCGTGTCTCTCTCGGTGTGTGTGTGTGTGCGTGTCTCTCTCGGTGTGTGTGTGTGTGCGTCTCTCTCTCGGTGTGTGTGTGTGTGCGTCTCTCTCGGTGTGTGTGTGTGTGCGTCTCTCTCGGTGTGTGTGCGTCTCTCTCGGTGTGTGTGCGTCTCTCTCGGTGTGTGTGCGTCTCTCTCGGTGTGTGTGCGTCTCTCTCGGTGTGTGTGCGTCTCTCTCGGTGTGTGTGTGTGTGCGTCTCTCTCGGTGTGCGTCTCTCTCGGTGTGTGTGTGTGTGTGTGCGCGTGTGTGTGTGTGTGTGCGCGTCTTGGTGTGTGTGTGTGCGCGCGTCTCTCTCGGTGTGTGTGTGTGCGTCTCTGTCGGTGTGTGTGTGCGTCTCTGTCGGTGTGTGTGTGCGTCTCTGTCGGTGTGTGTGTGCGTGTCTGTCGGTGTGTGTGTGCGTGTCTGTCGGTGTGTGTGTGCGTGTCTGTCGGTGTGTGTGCGTGTCTGTCGGTGTGTGTGCGTGTCTGTCGGTGTGTGTGCGTCTCTGTCGGTGTGTGTGTGCGTCTCTGTCGGTGTGTGTGTGTGTGCGTCTCTGTCGGTGTGTGTGTGTGTGCGTCTCTGTCGGTGTGTGTGTGTGTGTGCGTCTCTGTCGGTGTGTGTGTGTGTGTGCGTCTCTGTCGGTGTGTGTGTGTGTGTGCGCGTCTCTCTCGGTGTGTGTGTGTGTGCGCGTCTCTCTCGGTGTGTGTGTGTGTGCGCGTCTCTCTCGGTGTGTGTGTGTGCGCGCGTCTCTCTCGGTGTGTGTGTGTGTGCGCGTCTCTCTCGGTGTGTGTGTGTGCGCGCGTCTCTCTCGGTGTGTGTGTGTGCGCGCGTCTCTCTCGGTGTGTGTGTGTGTGCGCGCGTCTCTCTCGGTGTGTGTGTGTGCGCGCGTCTCTCTCGGTGTGTGTGTGTGCGCGCGTCTCTCTCGGTGTGTGTGTGTGTGCGCGTCTCTCTCGGTGTGTGTGTGTGTGCGCGTCTCTCTCGGTGTGTGTGTGTGTGTGCGTCTCTCTCGGTGTGTGTGTGTGTGCGCGTCTCTCTCGGTGTGTGTGTGTGTGCGCGTCTCTCTCGGTGTGTGTGTGTGTGCGCGTCTCTCTCGGTGTGTGTGTGTGTGCGCGTCTCTCTCGGTGTGTGTGTGTGTGTGTGTGCGCGTCTCTCTCGGTGTGTGTGTGTGTGTGTGTGCGCGTCTCTCTCGGTGTGTGTGTGTGTGTGTGCGCGTCTCTCTGGGTGTGTGTGTGTGTGCGCGTCTCTCTGGGTGTGTGTGTGTGTGCGCGTCTCTCTCGGTGTGTGTGTGTGTGCGCGTCTCTCTCGGTGTGTGTGCGCGTCTCTCTCGGTGTGTGTGCGCGTCTCTCTCGGTGTGTGTGTGCGTGTGCGCGTCTCTCTCGGTGTGTGTGTGCGTGTGCGCGTCTCTCTCGGTGTGTGTGTGTGTGTGCGCGTCTCTCTCGGTGTGTGTGTGTATGCGCGTCTCTCTCGGTGTGTGTGTGTGTATGCGCGTCTCTCTCGGTGTGTGTGTGTGTGTGTGTGTATGCGCGTCTCTCTCGGTGTGTGTGTGTGTATGCGCGTCTCTCTCGGTGTGTGTGTGTGTGTGTGTATGCGCGTCTCTCTCGGTGTGCGTGTGTGTATGTGCGTCTCGGTGTGCGTGTGTGTATGTGCGTCTCTTGGTGTGCGTGTGTGTATGTGCGGCTCTCTTGGTGTGCGTGTGTGTATGTGCATCTCTATCGGTGTGTGTGTGTGTGCGTCTCTTTCGGTGTGTGTGTGCGTCTCTTTCGGTGTGTGTGTGCGTCTCTTTCGGTGTGTGTGTGAGTCTCTTTCGGTGTGTGTGTGCGTCTCTTTCGGTGTGTGTGTGCGTCTCTTTCGGTGTGTGTGTGCGTCTCTTTCGGTGTGTGTGTGCTTCTCTCTCGGTGTGTGTGTGTGTGTGCATCTTGGTGTGCGTGTGTGTATGTGCGTCTCTCGGTGTGCGTGTGTGTATGTGCGTCTCTGTCGGTGTGTGTGTGTGTGTGTGCGTCTCTGTGGGTGTGTGTGTGCGTCTCTGTGGGTGTGTGTGTGCGTCTCTGTGGGTGTGTGTGTGCGTCTCTGTGGGTGTGTGTGTGCGTCTCTGTGGGTGTGTGTGTGCGTCTCTGTGGGTGTGTGTGTGCGTCTCTGTGGGTGTGTGTGTGCGTCTCTGTGGGTGTGTGTGTGCGTCTCTGTGGGTGTGTGTGTGCGTCTCTGTGGGTGTGTGTGTGCGTCTCTGTGGGTGTGTGTGTGCGTCTCTGTGGGTGTGTGTGTGCGTCTCTGTGGGTGTGTGTGTGCGTCTCTGTGGGTGTGTGTGTGCGTCTCTGTGGGTGTGTGTGTGCGTCTCTGTGGGTGTGTGTGTGCGTCTCTGTGGGTGTGTGTGTGCGTCTCTGTGGGTGTGTGTGTGCGTCTCTGTGGGTGTGTGTGTGCGTCTCTGTGGGTGTGTGTGTGCGTCTCTGTGGGTGTGTGTGTGCGTCTCTGTGGGTGTGTGTGTGCGTCTCTGTGGGTGTGTGTGTGCGTCTCTGTGGGTGTGTGTGTGCGTCTCTGTGGGTGTGTGTGTGCGTCTCTGTCGGTGTGTGTGTGCGTCTCTGTCGGTGCGTGTGTGCGTCTCTGTCGGTGCGTGTGTGCGTCTCTGTGGGTGCGTGTGTGCGTCTCTGTGGGTGCGTGTGTGCGTCTCTGTGGGTGCGTGTGTGCGTCTCTGTGGGTGCGTGTGTGCGTCTCTGTGGGTGCGTGTGTGCGTCTCTGTGGGTGCGTGTGTGCGTCTCTGTCGGTGCGTGTGTGCGTCTCTGTCGGTGCGTGTGTGCGTCTCTGTCGGTGCGTGTGTGCGTCTCTGTCGGTGCGTGTGTGCGTCTCTGTCGGTGCGTGTGTGCGTCTCTGTCGGTGCGTGTGTGCGTCTCTGTCGGTGCGTGTGTGCGTCTCTGTCGGTGCGTGTGTGCGTCTCTGTCGGTGCGTGTGTGCGTCTCTGTCGGTGCGTGTGTGCGTCTCTGTCGGTGCGTGTGTGCGTCTCTGTCGGTGCGTGTGTGCGTCTCTGTCGGTGCGTGTGTGCGTCTCTGTCGGTGCGTGTGTGCGTCTCTGTCGGTGCGTGTGTGCGTCTCTGTCGGTGCGTGTGTGCGTCTCTGTCGGTGCGTGTGTGCGTCTCTGTCGGTGCGTGTGTGCGTCTCTGTCGGTGCGTGTGTGCGTCTCTGTCGGTGCGTGTGTGCGTCTCTGTCGGTGCGTGTGTGCGTCTCTGTCGGTGCGTGTGTGCGTCTCTGTCGGTGCGTGTGTGCGTCTCTGTCGGTGCGTGTGTGCGTCTCTGTCGGTGCGTGTGTGCGTCTCTGTCGGTGCGTGTGTGCGTCTCTGTCGGTGCGTGTGTGCGTCTCTGTCGGTGCGTGTGTGCGTCTCTCTGTGTGTGTGTGTGTGCATCTTGGTGTGCGTGTGTGTATGTGCATCTCTGTCGGTGTACGTGTGTGTATGTGCGTCTCTCGGTGTGTGTATGCGCGTCTCTCTCGGTGTGTGTGTGTGTGTGTGTGTATGCGCGTCTCTCTCGGTGTGTGTGTGTGTATGCGCGTCTCTCTCGGTGTGTGTGTGTGTGTGTGTATGCGCGTCTCTCTCGGTGTGCGTGTGTGTATGTGCGTCTCGGTGTGCGTGTGTGTATGTGCGTCTCTTGGTGTGCGTGTGTGTATGTGCGGCTCTCTTGGTGTGCGTGTGTGTATGTGCATCTCTATCGGTGTGTGTGTGTGTGCGTCTCTTTCGGTGTGTGTGTGCGTCTCTTTCGGTGTGTGTGTGCGTCTCTTTCGGTGTGTGTGTGCGTCTCTTTCGGTGTGTGTGTGCGTCTCTTTCGGTGTGTGTGTGCGTCTCTTTCGGTGTGTGTGTGCTTCTCTCTCGGTGTGTGTGTGTGTGTGCATCTTGGTGTGCGTGTGTGTATGTGCGTCTCTCGGTGTGCGTGTGTGTATGTGCGTCTCTGTCGGTGTGTGTGTGTGTGTGTGCGTCTCTGTGGGTGTGTGTGTGCGTCTCTGTCGGTGTGTGTGTGCGTCTCTGTGGGTGTGTGTGTGCGTCTCTGTGGGTGTGTGTGTGCGTCTCTGTGGGTGTGTGTGTGCGTCTCTGTGGGTGTGTGTGTGCGTCTCTGTCGGTGTGTGTGTGCGTCTCTGTCGGTGTGTGTGTGCGTCTCTGTGGGTGTGTGTGTGCGTCTCTGTGGGTGTGTGTGTGCGTCTCTGTGGGTGTGTGTGTGCGTCTCTGTGGGTGTGTGTGTGCGTCTCTGTGGGTGTGTGTGTGCGTCTCTGTGGGTGTGTGTGTGCGTCTCTGTGGGTGTGTGTGTGCGTCTCTGTGGGTGTGTGTGTGCGTCTCTGTGGGTGTGTGTGTGCGTCTCTGTGGGTGTGTGTGTGCGTCTCTGTGGGTGTGTGTGTGCGTCTCTGTGGGTGTGTGTGTGCGTCTCTGTGGGTGTGTGTGTGCGTCTCTGTGGGTGTGTGTGTGCGTCTCTGTGGGTGTGTGTGTGCGTCTCTGTGGGTGTGTGTGTGCGTCTCTGTGGGTGTGTGTGTGCGTCTCTGTGGGTGTGTGTGTGCGTCTCTGTGGGTGTGTGTGTGCGTCTCTGTGGGTGTGTGTGTGCGTCTCTGTGGGTGTGTGTGTGCGTCTCTGTCGGTGCGTGTGTGCGTCTCTGTCGGTGCGTGTGTGCGTCTCTGTCGGTGCGTGTGTGCGTCTCTGTCGGTGCGTGTGTGCGTCTCTGTGGGTGCGTGTGTGCGTCTCTGTGGGTGCGTGTGTGCGTCTCTGTGGGTGCGTGTGTGCGTCTCTGTGGGTGCGTGTGTGCGTCTCTGTGGGTGCGTGTGTGCGTCTCTGTCGGTGCGTGTGTGCGTCTCTGTCGGTGCGTGTGTGCGTCTCTGTCGGTGCGTGTGTGCGTCTCTGTCGGTGCGTGTGTGCGTCTCTGTCGGTGCGTGTGTGCGTCTCTGTCGGTGCGTGTGTGCGTCTCTGTCGGTGCGTGTGTGCGTCTCTGTCGGTGCGTGTGTGCGTCTCTGTCGGTGCGTGTGTGCGTCTCTGTCGGTGCGTGTGTGCGTCTCTGTCGGTGCGTGTGTGCGTCTCTGTCGGTGCGTGTGTGCGTCTCTGTCGGTGCGTGTGTGCGTCTCTGTCGGTGCGTGTGTGCGTCTCTGTCGGTGCGTGTGTGCGTCTCTGTCGGTGCGTGTGTGCGTCTCTGTCGGTGCGTGTGTGCGTCTCTGTCGGTGCGTGTGTGCGTCTCTGTCGGTGCGTGTGTGCGTCTCTGTCGGTGCGTGTGTGCGTCTCTGTCGGTGCGTGTGTGCGTCTCTGTCGGTGCGTGTGTGCGTCTCTGTCGGTGCGTGTGTGCGTCTCTGTCGGTGCGTGTGTGCGTCTCTGTCGGTGCGTGTGTGCGTCTCTGTCGGTGCGTGTGTGCGTCTCTGTCGGTGCGTGTGTGCGTCTCTGTCGGTGTGTGTGCGCGTCTCTCTCGGTGTGTGTGCGCGTCTCTCTCGGTGTGTGTGCGCGTCTCTCTCGGTGTGTGTGCGCGTCTCTCTCGGTGTGTGTGCGCGTCTCTCTCGGTGTGTGTGCGCGTCTCTCTCGGTGTGTGTGCGCGTCTCTCTCGGTGTGTGTGCGCGTCTCTCTCGGTGTGTGTGCGCGTCTCTCTCGGTGTGTGCGCGCGTCTCTCTCGGTGTGTGCGCGCGTCTCTCTCGGTGTGTGCGCGCGTCTCTCTCGGTGTGTGCGCGCGTCTCTCTCGGTGTGTGCGCGCGTCTCTCTCGGTGTGTGCGCGCGTCTCTCTCGGTGTGTGTGCGCGCGTCTCTCTCGGTGTGTGTGCGCGCGTCTCTCTCGGTGTGTGTGCGCGCGTCTCTCTCGGTGTGTGTGCGCGCGTCTCTCTCGGTGTGTGTGCGCGCGTCTCTCTCGGTGTGTGTGCGCGCGTCTCTCTCGGTGTGTGTGCGCGCGTCTCTCTCGGTGTGTGTGCGCGCGTCTCTCTCGGTGTGTGTGCGCGCGTCTCTCTCGGTGTGTGTGCGCGCGTCTCTCTCGGTGTGTGTGCGCGCGTCTCTCTCGGTGTGTGTGCGCGCGTCTCTCTCGGTGTGTGTGCGCGCGTCTCTCTCGGTGTGTGTGCGCGCGTCTCTCTCGGTGTGTGTGCGCGCGTCTCTCTCGGTGTGTGTGCGCGCGTCTCTCTCGGTGTGTGTGCGCGCGTCTCTCTCGGTGTGTGTGTGTGTGTGCGCGCGTCTCTCTCGGTGTGTGTGTGTGTGTGCGCGCGTCTCTCTCGGTGTGTGTGTGTGTGTGCGCGCGTCTCTCTCGGTGTGTGTGTGCGCGCGCGTCTCTCGGTGTGTGTGTGCGCGCGCGTCTCTCTCGGTGTGTGTGTGCGCGCGCGTCTCTCTCGGTGTGTGTGTGCGCGCGCGTCTCTCTCGGTGTGTGTGTGCGCGCGCGTCTCTCTCGGTGTGTGTGTGCGCGCGCGTCTCTCTCGGTGTGTGTGTGCGCGCGCGTCTCTCTCGGTGTGTGTGTGCGCGCGCGTCTCTCTCGGTGTGTGTGTGCGCGCGCGTCTCTCTCGGTGTGTGTGTGCGCGCGCGTCTCTCTCGGTGTGTGTGTGCGCGCGCGTCTCTCTCGGTGTGTGTGTGCGCGCGCGTCTCTCTCGGTGTGTGTGTGCGCGCGCGTCTCTCTCGGTGTGTGTGTGCGCGCGCGTCTCTCTCGGTGTGTGTGTGTGCGCGCGCGTCTCTCTCGGTGTGTGTGTGCGCGCGCGTCTCTCTCGGTGTGTGTGTGCGCGCGCGTCTCTCTCGGTGTGTGTGTGCGCGCGCGTCTCTCTCGGTGTGTGTGTGCGCGCGCGTCTCTCTCGGTGTGTGTGTGCGCGCGCGTCTCTCTCGGTGTGTGTGTGCGCGCGCGTCTCTCTCGGTGTGTGTGTGCGCGCGCGTCTCTCTCGGTGTGTGTGTGCGCGCGCGTCTCTCTCGGTGTGTGTGTGCGCGCGCGTCTCTCTCGGTGTGTGTGTGCGCGCGCGTCTCTCTCGGTGTGTGTGTGCGCGCGCGTCTCTCTCGGTGTGTGTGTGCGCGCGCGTCTCTCTCGGTGTGTGTGTGCGCGCGCGTCTCTCTCGGTGTGTGTGTGTGCGCGCGCGTCTCTCTCGGTGTGTGTGTGCGCGCGCGTCTCTCTCGGTGTGTGTGTGCGCGCGCGTCTCTCTCGGTGTGTGTGTGCGCGCGCGTCTCTCTCGGTGTGTGTGTGCGCGCGCGTCTCTCTCGGTGTGTGTGTGCGCGCGCGTCTCTCTCGGTGTGTGTGTGCGCGCGCGTCTCTCTCGGTGTGTGTGTGCGCGCGCGTCTCTCTCGGTGTGTGTGTGCGCGCGCGTCTCTCTCGGTGTGTGTGTGCGCGCGCGTCTCTCTCGGTGTGTGTGTGCGCGCGCGTCTCTCTCGGTGTGTGTGTGCGCGCGCGTCTCTCTCGGTGTGTGTGTGCGCGCGCGTCTCTCTCGGTGTGTGTGTGCGCGCGCGTCTCTCTCGGTGTGTGTGTGCGCGCGCGTCTCTCTCGGTGTGTGTGTGCGCGCGCGTCTCTCTCGGTGTGTGTGTGCGCGCGCGTCTCTCTCGGTGTGTGTGTGCGCGCGCGTCTCTCTCGGTGTGTGTGTGCGCGCGCGTCTCTCTCGGTGTGTGTGTGCGCGCGCGTCTCTCTCGGTGTGTGTGTGCGCGCGCGTCTCTCTCGGTGTGTGTGTGTGTGCGTCTCTCTCGGTGTGTGTGTGTGCGCGTCTCTCTCGGTGTGTGTGTGCGTGCGCGTCTCTCTCGGTGTGTGTGTGCGTGCGCGTCTCTCTCGGTGTGTGTGTGCGTGCGCGTCTCTCGGTGTGTGTGTGTGCGCGTCTCTCTCGGTGTGTGTGTGTGCGCGTCTCTCTCGGTGTGCGTGTGTCTATGTGCGTCTCGGTGTGCGTGTGGCTATGTGCGTCTCTTGGTGTGCGTGTGTGTGCGTGTCTCTCGGTGTGTGTGTGTGTGCGTGTCTCTCGGTGTGTGTGTGTGTGCGTGTCTCTCGGTGTGTGTGTGTGTGCGTGTCTCTCGGTGTGTGTGTGCGCGCGCGTCTCTCTCGGTGTGTGTGTGCGCGCGCGTCTCTCTCGGTGTGTGTGTGCGCGTGCGTCTCTCTCGATGTGTGTGTGTGTGTGCGTCTCTCTCGGTGTGTGTGTGCGTGCGCGTCTCTCTCGGTGTGTGTGTGCGTGCGCGTCTCTCTCGGTGTGTGTGTGTGCGCGTCTCTCTCGGTGTGTGTGTGTGCGCGTCTCTCTCGGTGTGCGTGTGTCTATGTGCGTCTCGGTGTGCGTGTGGCTATGTGCGTCTCTTGGTGTGCGTGTGTGTGCGTGTCTCTCGGTGTGTGTGTGTGTGCGTGTCTCTCGGTGTGTGTGTGTGTGCGTGTCTCTCGGTGTGTGTGTGTGTGCGTGTCTCTCGGTGTGTGTGTGCGCGCCCGTCTCTCTCGGTGTGTGTGTGCGCGCGCGTCTCTCTCGGTGTGTGTGTGCGCGTGCGTCTCTCTCGGTGTGTGTGTGTGTGCGTCTCTCTCGGTGTGTGTGTGTGTGCGTCTCTCTCGGTGTGTGTGTGTGTGCGCGTCTCTCTCGGTGTGTGTGTGTGCGCGTCTCTCTCGGTGTGTGTGTGTGCGCGTCTCTCTCGGTGTGCGTGTGTCTATGTGCGTCTCGGTGTGCGTGTGGCTATGTGCGTCTCTTGGTGTGCGTGTGTGTGCGTGTCTCTCGGTGTGGTGTGTGTGTGTGCGTGTCTCTCGGTGTGTGTGTGTGTGCGTGTCTCTCGGTGTGTGTGTGTGTGCGTGTCTCTCGGTGTGTGTGTGTGTGCGTGTCTCTCGGTGTGTGTGTGCGCGCGCGTCTCTCTCGGTGTGTGTGTGCGCGCGCGTCTCTCTCGGTGTGTGTGTGCGCGCGCGTCTCTCTCGGTGTGTGTGTGTGTGCGTCTCTCTCGGTGTGTGTGTGTGTGCGTCTCTCTCGGTGTGTGTGTGCGTGCGCGTCTCTCTCGGTGTGTGTGTGCGTGCGCGTCTCTCTCGGTGTGTGTGTGTGCGCGTCTCTCTCGGTGTGTGTGTGTGCGCGTCTCTCTCGGTGTGCGTGTGTCTATGTGCGTCTCGGTGTGCGTGTGGCTATGTGCGTCTCTTGGTGTGCGTGTGTGTGCGTGTCTCTCGGTGTGCGTGTGTGTGCGTGTCTCTCGGTGTGTGTGTGTGTGCGTGTCTCTCGGTGTGTGTGTGTGTGCGTGTCTCTCGGTGTGTGTGTGTGTGCGTCTCTCTCGGTGTGTGTGTGTGTGCGTCTCTCTCGGTGTGTGTGTGTGTGCGTCTCTCTCGGTGTGTGTGTGTGTGCGTCTCTCTCGGTGTGTGTGTGTGTGCGTCTCTCTCGGTGTGTGTGTGTGTGCGTCTCTCTCGGTGTGTGTGTGTGTGCGTCTCTCTCGGTGTGTGTGTGTGTGCGTCTCTCTCGGTGTGTGTGTGTGCGTCTCTCTCGGTGTGTGTGTGTGTGCGTCTCTCTCGGTGTGTGTGTGTGTGCGTCTCTCTCGGTGTGTGTGTGTGTGCGTCTCTCTCGGTGTGTGTGTGTGTGCGTCTCTCTCGGTGTGTGTGTGTGTGCGTCTCTCTCGGTGTGTGTGTGTGTGTGCGTCTCTCTCGGTGTGTGTGTGTGTGCGTCTCTCTCGGTGTGTGTGTGTGTGCGTCTCTCTCGGTGTGTGTGTGTGTGCGTCTCTCTCGGTGTGTGTGTGTGTGCGTCTCTCTCGGTGTGTGTGTGTGTGCGTCTCTCTCGGTGTGTGTGTGTGTGTGCGTCTCTCTCGGTGTGTGTGTGTGTGCGTCTCTCTCGGTGTGTGTGTGCGTGCGTGTGTGTGTGTGCGTGCGCGTCTCTCTCGGTGTGTGTGTGTGCGTGCGCGTCTCGGTGTGTGTGTGTGTGTGCGCGTCTCTCTCGGTGTGTGCGTGTGTGTGCGTCTCTGTCGGTGTGTGTGTGCGTCTCTGTCGGTGTGTGTGTGTGTGTGCGTCTCTGTCGGTGTGTGTGTGTGTGCGCGTCTCTCTCGGTGTGTGTGTGTGTGCGCGTCTCTCGGTGTGTGTGTGTGTGCGCGTCTCTCTCGGTGTGTGTGTGTGTGTGCGCGTCTCTCTCGGTGTGTGTGTGTGTGTGCGTCTCGGTGTGTGTGTGTGTGTGCGCGTCTCTCTCGGTGTGTGTGTGTGTGCGCGTCTCTCTCGGTGTGTGTGTGTGTGCGCGTCTCTCTCGGTGTGTGTGTGTGTGCGCGTCTCTCTCGGTGTGTGTGTGTGTGCGCGTCTCTCTCGGTGGGTGTGTGTGTGCGCGTCTCTCTCGGTGTGTGTGTGTGTGCGCGTCTCTCTCGGTGTGTGTGTGTGCGCGTCTCTCTCGGTGTGTGTGTGTGTGCGCGTCTCTCTCGGTGTGTGTGTGTGTGTATGCGCGTCTCTCTCGGTGTGTGTGTGTGTGTATGCGCGTCTCTCTCGGTGTGTGTGTGTGTGTATGCGCGTCTCTCTCGGTGTGTGTGTGTGTATGCGCGTCTCTCTCGGTGTGCGTGTGTGTATGTGCGTCTCGGTGTGCGTGTGTGTATGTGCGTCTCTTGGTGTGCGTGTGTGTATGTGCGGCTCTCTTGGTGTGCCTGTGTGTATGTGCATCTCTATCGGTGTGTGTGTGTGTGTGTGCGTCTCTTTCGGTGTGTGTGTGCTTCTCTCTCGGTGTGTGTGTGTGTGCATCTTGGTGTGCGTGTGTGTATGTGCGTCTCTCGGTGTGCGTGTGTGTATGTGCGTCTCTGTCGGTGTGTGTGTGTGTGTGCGTCTCTGTCGGTGTGTGTGTGCGTCTCTGTCGGTGTGTGTGTGCGTCTCTGTCGGTGTGTGTGTGCGTCTCTGTCGGTGTGTGTGTGCGTCTCTGTCGGTGTGTGTGTGCGTCTCTGTCGGTGTGTGTGTGCGTCTCTGTCGGTGTGTGTGTGCGTCTCTGTCGGTGTGTGTGCGTCTCTGTCGGTGTGTGTGCGTCTCTGTCGGTGTGTGTGTGTGTGCGTCTCTGTCGGTGTGTGTGCGTGTGTGCGTCTCTGTCGGTGTGTGTGCGTGTGTGCGTCTCTGTCGGTGTGTGTGCGTGTGTGCGTCTCTGTCGGTGTGTGTGCGTGTGTGCGTCTCTGTCGGTGTGTGTGCGTGTGTGCGTCTCTGTCGGTGTGTGTGCGTGTGTGCGTCTCTGTCGGTGTGTGTGCGTGTGTGCGTCTCTGTCGGTGTGTGTGCGTGTGTGCGTCTCTGTCGGTGTGCGTGTGTGCGTCTCTGTCGGTGTGCGTGTGTGCGTCTCTGTCGGTGTGTGTGTGTGTGTGCGTCTCTGTCGGTGTGTGTGTGTGTGTGCGTCTCTGTCGGTGTGTGTGTGTGTGTGCGTCTCTGTCGGTGTGTGTGTGTGTGTGCGTCTCTGTCGGTGTGTGTGTGTGTGTGTGTGCGTCTCTGTCGGTGTGTGTGTGTGTGTGTGCGTCTCTGTCGGTGTGTGTGTGCGTCTCTGTCGGTGTGTGTGTGCGTCTCTGTCGGTGTGTGTGTGCGTCTCTGTCGGTGTGTGTGTGCGTCTCTGTCGGTGTGTGTGTGCGTCTCTGTCGGTGTGTGTGTGCGTCTCTGTCGGTGTGTGTGTGCGTCTCTGTCGGTGTGTGTGTGCGTCTCTGTCGGTGTGTGTGTGCGTCTCTGTCGGTGTGTGTGTGCGTCTCTGTCGGTGTGTGTGTGCGTCTCTGTCGGGGTGTGTGTGCGTCTCTGTCGGGGTGTGTGTGTGTGTGTGTGTGCGTCTCTCTGTGTGTGTGTGTGTGTGCATCTTGGTGTGCGTGTGTGTATGTGCATCTCTGTCGGTGTGCGTGTGTGTATGTGCGTCTCTCGGTGTGTGTGTGTGCGTCTCTCGGTGTGTGTGTGTGCGTCTCTCGGTGTGTGGGCGTGTGCGTCTCTCTCGGTGTGTGTGTGTGTGCGTCTCTCGGTGTGTGTGTGTGTGCGTCTCTCGGTGTGTGTGTGTGTGTGCGTCTCTCTCGGTGTGTGTGTGTGTGCGTCTCTCGGTGTGTGTGTGTGTGCGTCTCTCGGTGTGTGTGTGTGTGTGCGTCTCTCTCGGTGTGTGTGTGTGTGTGCGTCTCTCTCGGTGTGTGTGTGTGTACGTCTCTCGGTGTGTGTGTGTGTGCGTCTCTCTCGGTGTGTGTGTGTGTGCGTCTCTCGGTGTGTGTGTGTGTGTGCGTCTCTCGGTGTGTGTGTGTGTGCGTCTCTCTCGGTGTGTGTGTGTGTGCGTCTCTCTCGGTGTGTGTGTGTGTGCGTCTCTCGGTGTGTGTGTGTGTGCGTCTCTCGGTGTGTGTGTGTGTGCGTCTCTCGGTGTGTGTGTGTGTGCGTCTCTCGGTGTGTGTGTGTGTGCGTCTCTCGGTGTGTGTGTGTGTGCGTCTCTCTCGGTGTGTGTGTGTGTGCGTCTCTCTCGGTGTGTGTGTGTGTGCGTCTCTCTCGGTGTGTGTGTGTGTGCGTCTCTCTCGGTGTGTGTGTGTGTGCGTCTCTCTCGGTGTGTGTGTGTGTGCGTCTCTCTCGGTGTGTGTGTGTGTGCGTCTCTCTCGGTGTGTGTGTGTGTGTGTGTGCGCGTCTCTCTCGGTGTGTGTGTGTGTGTGTGTGCGCGTCTCTCTCGGTGCGTGTGTGTGTGTGTGTGTGTGCGCGTCTCTCTCGGTGTGTGTGTGTGTGTGCGCGTCTCTCTCGGTGTGTGTGTGTGTATGTGCGTCTCGGTGTGCGTGTGGGTATGTGCGTCTCTTGGTGTGCGTGTATGTGAGGCTCTCTTGGTGTGCGTGTGTGTATGTGCATCTCTATCGGTGTGTGTGTATGTGCATCTCTATCGGTGTGTGTGTGTGTGCGTCTCTCTCGGTGTGTGTGTGCGTCTCTCTCGGTGTGTGTGTGCGTCTCTCTCGGTGTGTGTGTGCGTCTCTCTCGGTGTGTGTGTGCGTCTCTCTCGGTGTGTGTGTGCGTCTCTCTCGGTGTGTGTGTGCGTCTCTCTCGGTGTGTGTGTGCGTCTCTCTCGGTGTGTGTGTGCGTGTGCGTCTCTCTCGGTGTGTGTGTGCGTGTGCGTCTCTCTCGGTGTGTGTGTGCGTGTGCGTCTCTCTCGGTGTGTGTGTGCGTGTGCGTCTCTCTCGGTGTGTGTGTGTGTGCGTCTCTCTCGGTGTGTGTGTGTGCGTCTCTCTCGGTGTGTGTGTGTGTGCGTCTCTCTCGGTGTGTGTGTGTGTGCGTCTTCTCGGTGTGTGTGTGTGTGGCGTCTCTCTCGGTGTGTGTGTGTGTGAGCGTCTCTCTCGGTGTGTGTGTGTGTGCGCGTCTCTCTCGGTGTGTGTGTGTGTGCGCGTCTCTCTCGGTGTGTGTGTGTGTGCGCGTCTCTCTCGGTGTGTGTGTGTGTGCGCGTCTCTCTCGGTGTGTGTGTGTGTGCGCGTCTCTCTCGGTGTGTGTGTGTGTGCGCGTCTCTCTCGGTGTGTGTGTGTGTGCGCGTCTCTCTCGGTGTGTGTGTGTGTGCGCGTCTCTCTCGGTGTGTGTGTGTGTGCGCGTCTCTCTCGGTGTGTGTGTGTGTGCGCGTCTCTCTCGGTGTGTGTGTGTGTGCGCGTCTCTCTCGGTGTGTGTGTGTGTGCGCGTCTCTCTCGGTGTGTGTGTGTGTGCGCGTCTCTCTCGGTGTGTGTGTGTGTGCGCGTCTCTCTCGGTGTGTGTGTGTGTGCGCGTCTCTCGGTGTGTGTGTGTGTGCGTGTCTCTCTCGGTGTGTGTGTGTGTGCGCGTCTCTCTCGGTGTGTGTGTGTGTGCGCGTCTCTCTCGGGGTGTGTGTGTGTGTGCGCGTCTCTCTCGGTGTGTGTGTGTGTGTGCGCATCTCTCTCGGTGTGTGTGTGTGCGCGTCTCTCTCGGTGTGTGTGTGTGCGCGTCTCTCTCGGTGTGTGTGTGTGTGCGTCTCTCTCGGTGTGTGTGTGTGTGCGTCTCTCTCGGCGTGTGGGTGTGTGTGTCTCTCTCTCGGTGCGTGTGTGTGTCTCTCTCTCGGTGTGCGTGTGTGTGCGTCTCTCTCGGCGCGTGTGTGTGCGTCTCTCTCGGCGCGTGTGTGCGCGTCTCTCTCGGCGCGTGTGTGCGCGTCTCTCTCGGCGCGTGTGTGCGCGTCTCTCTCGGCGCGTGTGTGCGCGTCTCTCTCGGCGCGTGTGTGCGCGTCTCTCTCGGCGCGTGTGTGCGCGTCTCTCTCGGCGCGTGTGTGCGCGTCTCTCTCGGTGCGTGTGTGCGCGTCTCTCTCGGTGCGTGTGTGCGCGTCTCTCTCGGTGCGTGTGTGCGCGTCTCTCTCGGTGCGTGTGTGCGCGTCTCTCTCGGTGCGTGTGTGCGCGTCTCTCTCGGTGCTCGCGCGCCCGTCTCTCTCGGTGTGTGTGTGTGTGTGTGTGTGTGTGTGTGTGCGTCTCTCTCGGTGTGTGTGTGTGTGCGTGTCTCTCGGTGTGTGTGTGCGCGCGTCTCTCTCGGTGTGTGTGTGTGTATGTGCGTCTCTCTCGGTGTGTGTGTGTGTGCGCGTCTCTCTCGGTGTGTGTGTGCGCGTCTCTCTCGGTGTGTGTGTGTGCGTCTCTCTCGGTGCTCACGCGCCCGTCTCTCTCTGTGCGTGTGTGTGCGCCTCTCTCGGTGCGTGTGTGTGCGTCTCTCTCGGTGCGTGTGTGTGCGTCTCTCTCGGTGCGTGTGTGTTTATGTGCGTCTCTCTCTCGGTGTGTGGGTGTGTGCGTCTCTCTCTCGGTGCGTGGGTGTGTGCGTCTCTCTCTCGGTGTGTGTGTGTGTGCGTCTCTCTCTCGGTGTGTGTGTGTGTGTGTGTGTGCGTCTCTCTCTCGGTGTGTGTGTGTGTGCGTCTCTCTCTCGGTGTGTGTGTGTGTGCGTCTCTCTCTCGGTGTGTGTGTGTGTGTGTGTGTGTGTGCGTCTCTCTCTCGATGTGCGGGTGTGTGTGCGTCTGTCTCAGTGTGCGGGTGTGTGTGTGCGTCTCTCTCGGTGTGTGTGTGCGCGCCTCTCGGTGTGCGTGTGCGCGCCTCTCGGTGTGCGTGTGCTCGCCTCTCTCTCGGTGTGCGTGTGCGCGCGTCTCTCTCGGTGTGCGTGTGTGTGCGTCTCTCACGGTGTGTGTGTGTGCGTCTCTCTCGGTGCTCGCGCGCCCGTCTCTCTCGGTGCGTGTGTGTGCGCCTCTCTCGGTGCGTGTGTGTCCGTCTCTCTCGGTGTGCGTGTGTTTGTGTGTGCGTCTCTCTCGGTGTGCGTGTGTTTATGTGCGTCTCTCTCTCGGTGTGTGGGTGTGTGCGTCTCTCTCTCGGTGTGTGTGTGTGTGCGTCTCTCTCTCGGTGTGTGTGTGTGTGCGTCTCTCTCTCGGTGTGTGTGTGTGTGCGTCTCTCTCTCGGTGTGTGTGTGTGTGTGCGTCTCTCTCTCGGTGTGTGTGTGTGTGCGTCTCTCTCTCGGTGTGCGGGTGTGTGTGTGCGTCTCTCTCGGTGTGCGGGTGTGTGTGTGCGTCTCTCTCTCGGTGTGTGTGTGTGTGCGTCTCTCTCGGTGTGTGTGTGTGCGTCTCTCTCGGTGTGTGTGTGTGTGTCTCTCTTGGTGTGTGGGTGTGTGTGTGTCTCTCTCGGTGTGTGGGTGTGTGCATCTCTCTCTCGGTGTGCGTGCGTGTGTGTGCGTCTCTCTCGGTGCGTGTGTGTGCGTCTCTCGGTGCGCGTGTGTGCGTCTCTCTCGGTGCGCGTGTGTGCGTCTCTCTCGGTGCGCGTGTGTGCGTCTCTCTCGGTGCGCGTGTGTGCGTCTCTCTCGGTGCGCGTGTGTGCGTCTCTCTCGGTGCGCGTGTGTGCGTCTCTCTCGGTGCGCGTGTGTGCGTCTCTCTCGGTGCGCGTGTGTGCGTCTCTCGGTGCGCGTGTGTGCGTCTCTCGGTGCGCGTGTGTGCGTCTCGCGGTGCGCGTGTGTGCGTCTCTCGGTGCGCGTGTGTGCGTCTCTCGGTGCGCGTGTGTGCGCGTCTCTCTCGTTGTGTGTGTGTGCGCGTCTCTCTCGTTGTGTGTGTGTGTGCGCGTCTCTCTCGGTGTGTGTGTGTGTGTGCGCGTCTCTCTCGGTGTGTGTGTGTGTGCGCGTCTCTCTCGGTGTGTGTGTGTGTGCGCGTCTCTCTCGGTGTGTGTGTGTGTGCGCGTCTCTCTCGGTGTGTGTGTGTGTGTGTGTGCGCGTCTCTCTCGGTGTGTGTGTGTGTGTGTGTGTGCGTGTCTCTCTCGGTGTGTGTGTGTGTGCGCGTCTCTCTCGGTGTGTGTGTGTGTGCGCGTCTCTCTCGGTGTGTGTGTGTGTGCGCGTCTCTCTCTCGGTGTGTGTGTGTGTGTCTCTCTCTCGGTGTGCGTGTGTGTATGTGTGTCTCTCTCGGTGTGCGTGTGTGTATGTGTGTCTCTCTCGGTGTGCGTGTGTGTATGTGCGTCTCTCGGTGTGTGGGTGTGTGTGTCTCTCGGTGTGTGGGTGTGTGCGTCTCTCTCAGTGTGCGTGTGTGTATGTGCGTCTCTCTCGGTGTGTGGGTGTGTGCGTCTCTCGGTGTGTGGGTGTGTGCGTCTCTCTCTCGGTGTGCGTGTGTGTATGTGCGTCTCTCTCGGTGTGCGTGTGTGTATGTGCGTCTCTCGGTGTGTGGGTGTGTGCGTCTCTCGGTGTGTGGGTGCGTGCGTCTCTCTCTCGGTGTGCGTGTGTGTATGTGCGTCTCTCTCGGTGTGTGGGTGTGTGCGTCTCTCGGTGTGTGGGTGTGTTCGTCTCTCTCGGTGTGCGTGTGTGTATGTGCGTCTCTCGGTGTGTGTGTATGTGCATCTCTCGGTGTGTGGGTGTGTGCATCTCTCGGTGTGTGGGTGTGTGCGTCTCTCGGTGTATGGGTGTGTGCGTCTCTCTCGGTGTGTGTGTGTGTATGTGCATCTCTCGGTGTGTGTGTGTATGTGCATCTCTCGGTGTGTGTGTGTGTGTGCGTCTCTCGGTGTGTGTGTGTGTGTGCGTCTCTCGGTGTGTGTGTGTGTGTGCATCTCTCTCGGTGTGTGTGTGTGCGTCTCTCTCGGTGTGCGTGTGTGTATGTGCGTCTCTCTCTCGGTGTGTACGTCTCTCTCTCGGTGTGTGTGTGTGCGTCTCTCTCTCGGTGTGTGTGTGTGTGTGTGTGTGCGCGCGTCTCTCTCTCGCTGTGTGTGGGTGTGCGGGTGTGTGTGTGCGTCTCTCTCGGTGTGCGGGTGTGTGTGTGCGTCTCTCTCGGTGTGTGTGTGTGTGTGTGTGTGTGTGCGTCTCTCGGTGTGTGTGTGTGTGCGTCTCTCGGTGTGTGTGTGTGTGCGTCTCTCGGTGTGTGTGTGTGTGCGTCTCTCTCTCGGTGTGTGTGTGTGTGCGTCTCTCTCTTGGTGTGTGTGTGTGTGTGTGTCTCTCTCGGTGTGTGTGTGTGTGCGTCTCTCTCTCGGTGTGTGTGTGTGTGTGCGTCTCTCTCTCGGTGTGTGTGTGTATGTGCGTCTCTCTCTCGGTGTGTGTGTGTATGTGCGTCTCTCTCTGGGTGTGTGTGTGTGCGTCTCTCTGGGTGTGTGTGTGTGTGTGCGTCTCTCTCTCGGTGTGTGTGTGTGTGCGTCTCTCTCTCGGTGTGTGTGTGTGTGTGCGTCTCTCTCTCGGTGTGTGTGTGTGTGCGTCTCTCGGTGTGTGTGTGTGTGTGCGTCTCTCTCTCGGTGTGTGTGTGTGCGTCTCTCGGTGTGTGTGTGTGTGCGTCTCTCTCTCGGTGTGTGTGTGTGTGTGTGCGTCTCTCTCTTGGTGTGTGTGTGTGCGTCTCTCTCTTGGTGTGTGTGTGTGCGTCTCTCTCTTGGTGTGTGTGTGTGCGTCTCTCTCTCGGTGTGTGTGTGTGTGCGTCTCTCTCTCGGTGTGTGTGTGTGTGTGTGTGCGTCTCTCTCTTGGTGTGTGTGTGTGCGTCTCTCTCTCGGTGTGTGTGTGTGTGTGTGCGTCACTCTCTCGGTGTGTGAGTGTGTGTGCGCGTCTCTCTCGGTGTGTGGGTGTGTGTGTGTGTGCGCGTCTCTCTCGGTGTGTGTGTGTGTGTACGTCTCTCGGTGTGTGTGTGTGCGTCTCTTTCTTGGTGTGTGTGTGTGTGTGTGTGTGTGTGCGTCTCTCTCTCGGTGTGTGTGTGTGTGTGTGTGTGCGTCTCTCTCTCGGTGTGTGTGTGTGTGCGCGTCTCTCTCGGTGTGTGGGTGTGTGTGTGCGTGTCTCTCTCGGGGTGTGTGTGTGTGTGTGTGTGTGTGTGTGTGTGTACGTCTCTCTCTCGGTGTGTGTGTGTGCGTCTCTCTCTTGGTGGGTGTGTGTGTGTGCGTCTCTCTCGGTGTGTGTGCGTGTGTGCGTCTCTCTCGGTGTGTGTGTGTGTGCGCGTCTCTCTCTCGGTGTGTGTGTGTGTGTGGGTCTCTCTCTCGGTGTGTGTGTGTGCGCGTCTCTCTCTCGGTGTGTGTGTGTGCGCGTCTCTCGGTGTGTGTGTGTGCGTCTCTCTCTCGGTGTGTGTGTGCGTCTCTCTCGGTGTGTGTGTGTGTGTGTGTGTGTGCGTGCGTCTCTCTCGGTGTGTGTGTGCGTGCGTCTCTCTCGGTGTGTGTGTGTGTGTGCGTCTCTCTCGGTGTGTGTGTGTGTGTGCGTCTCTCTCGGTGTGTGCGTGTGCGCGCGCGCGTCTCTCGTGTGCGGGCGCGCGTCTCTCTCGTTGTGTGCGGGCGCGCGTCTCTCTCGTTGTGTGCGGGCACGCGTCTCTCTCGGTGTGTGCGTGTGCGGGCGCGCGTCTCTCTCGGTGTGTGCGTGTGCGCGCGCGCGTCTCTCGTGTGCGGGCGCGCGTCTCTCTCGTTGTGTGCGGGCGCGCGTCTCTCTCGTTGTGTGCGTGTGCGGGCGCGCGTCTCTCAGTGTGTGCGTGTGCGGGCGCGCGTCTCGGTGTGTGCGTGTGCGCGCGCGCGTCTCTGTCGGTGTATGCGTGTGCGCGCGCGCGTCTGTCTCGGTGTGTGCATGTGCGCGCGCGCGTCTCTCTCGGTGTGTGCGCGCGCCCGTCTCGGTGTGTGCGTGTGCGCGCGCGCGTCTCTCTCTCGGGGTGTGTGTGTGTGTGTGTGTGTGCATCTCTCTCGGTGTGTGTGTGTGTGTGTGTGTGTGTGTGCATCTCTCTCGGTGTGTGTGTGTGTGCATCTCTCTCGGTGTGTGTGTGTGTGCATCTCTCTCGGTGTGTGTGTGTGTGCATCTCTCTCGGTGTGTGTGTGTGTGCGTCTCTCTCTCGGTGTGTGGGTGTGTGCGTCTCTCTCTCAGTGTGCGTGTGTGTATGTGCGTCTCTCTCGGTGTGCGTGTGTGTATGTGCGTCTCTCGGTGTGTGTGTGTGTGTCTCTCTCTCGATGTGTGTGTGCATCTCTCTCTCGGTGTGTGTGTGTGTGTGCATCTCTCTCTCGGTGTGTGTGTGTGTGTGCATCTCTCTCTCGGTGTGTGTGTGTGTGTGCGTCTCTCTCTCGGTGTGTGTGTGTGTGTGTGCGTCTCTCTCTCGGTGTGTGTGTGCGTCTCTCTCTGTGTGTGTGTGTGTGTGCGTCTCTCTCTCGGTGTGTGTGTGTGTGTGCGTCTCTCTCTCGGTGTGTGTGTGTGTGCGTCTCTCTCTCGGTGTGTGTGTGTGTGTGCGTCTCTCTCGGTGTGTGTGTGTGTGTGTGCGTCTCTCTCGGTGTGTGTGTGTGTGCGTGTCTCTCTCGGTGTGTGTGTGTGTGCGTCTCTCTCTCGGTGTGTGTGTGCGTCTCTCTCTTGGTGTGTGTGTGTGCGTCTCTCTCTCGGTGTGTGTGTGTGTGTGTGTGCGTCACTCTCTCGGTGTGTGTGTGTGTGCGTCACTCTCTCGGTGTGTGAGTGTGTGTGCGCGTCTCTCTCGGTGTGTGGGTGTGTGTGTGTGTGCGCGTCTCTCTCGGTGTGTGTGTGTGTGTACGTCTCTCTCTCGGTGTGTGCGTCTCTTTCTTGGTGTGTGTGTGTGTGTGTGTGCGTCTCTCTCTCGGTGTGTGTGTGTGTGTGTGTGCGTCTCTCTCTCGGTGTGTGTGTGTGTGTGCGCGTCTCTCTCGGTGTGTGGGTGTGTGTGTGCGTGTCTCTCGGGGTGTGTGTGTGTGTGTGTGTGTACGTCTCTCTCTCGGTGTGTGTGTGTGCGTCTCTCTCTTGGTGGGTGTGTGTGTGTGCGTCTCTCTCGGTGTGTGTGCGTGTGTGCGTCTCTCTCGGTGTGTGTGTGTGTGCGCGTCTCTCTCTCGGTGTGTGTGTGTGTGTGGGTCTCTCTCTCGGTGTGTGTGTGTGCGCGTCTCTCTCTCGGTGTGTGTGTGCGCGCGTCTCTCGGTGTGTGTGTGTGCGTCTCTCTCTCGGTGTGTGTGTGCGTCTCTCTCGGTGTGTGTGTGTGTGTGTGTGTGCGTGCGTCTCTCTCGGTGTGTGTGTGCGTGCGTCTCTCTCGGTGTGTGTGTGTGTGCGTCTCTCTCGGTGTGTGTGTGTGTGTGCGTCTCTCTCGGTGTGTGTGTGTGTGTGCGTCTCTCTCGGTGTGTGCGTGTGCGCGCGCGCGTCTCTCGTGTGCGGGCGCGCGTCTCTC
>NW_024470908.1:0-7500 GCF_017639515.1 Carcharodon carcharias
TAACCGAGGGATACGGAGACCGGAACTGTGCACGGTGCTCCCAGTGTGGGTCTAACCGAGGGATACGGAGACCGGAACTGTGCACGGTTCTCCCAGTGTGGGTCTAACCGAGGGATACGGAGACCGGAACTGTGCACGGTGCTCCCAGTGTGGGTCTAACCGAGGGATACGGAGACCGGAACTGTGCACGGTGCTCCCAGTGTGGGTCTAACCGAGGGATACGGAGACCGGAACTGTGCACGGTGCTCCCAGTGTGGGTCTAACCGAGGGATACGGAGACCGGAACTGTGCACGGTGCTCCCAGTGTGGGTCTAACCGAGGGATACGGAGACCGGAACTGTACACGGTGCTCTCAGTGTGGGTCTAACCGAGGCGGGTACAGAGACCGGAACTGTACACGATGCTCCCAGTGTGGGTCTAACCGAGGGATACGGAGACCGGAACTGTGCAAGGTGCTCAAAGTGTGGGTCTAACCGAGGGATACAGAGACCGGAACTGTGCACGGTGCTCCCAGTGTGGGTCTAACCGAGGGATACGGAGACCGGAACTGTGCACGGTGCTCCCAGTGTGGGTCTAACCGAGGGATACGGAGACCGGAACTGTGCACGGTGCTCCCAGTGTGGGTCTAACCGAGGGATACGGAGACCGGAACTGTGCACGGTGCTCCCAGTGTGGGTCTAACCGCGGGATACAGAGACCGGAATTGTACACGGTGCTCCCAGTGTGGGTCTGACTGAGGGACACGGAGACCGGAACTGTGCACAGTGCTCCCAGTGTGGTCTAACCGAGGGATACGGAGACCGGAACTGTGCACGGTGCTCCCAGTGTGGGTCTAACCGAGGGATATGGAGACCGGAACTGTGCACGGTGCTCCCAGTGTGGGTCTAACCGAGGGATACGGAGACCGGAACTGTGCACGGTGCTCCGAGTGTGGGTCTAACCGAGGGATACGGAGACCGGAACTGTGCACGGTGCTCCCAGTGTGGGTCTGACTGAGGGACACGGAGACCAGAACTGTACACGGTGCTCCCAGTGTGGGTCTAACCGAGGGATACGGAGACCGGAACTGTGCACTGTGCTCCGACTGTGGTCTAACCGAGGGATACGGAGACCTGTACTGTGCACGGTGCTCCCAGTGTGGGTCTAACCGAGGGATACGGAGACCGGAACTGTGCACGGTGCTCCCAGTGTGGGTCTAACCGAGGGATACGGAGACCTGTACTGTGCACAGTGCTCCCAGTGTGGGTCTAACCGAGGGATACGGAGACCGGAACTGTGCACAGTGCTCCCAGTGTGGGTCTAACCGAGGGATACGGAGACCGGAACTGTGCATGGTGCTCCGAGTGTGGGTCTAACCGAGGGATACGGAGACCGGAACTGTGCACGGTGCTCCCAGTGTGGGTCTAACCGAGGGATACGGAGACCGGAACTGTGCATGGTGCTCCGAGTGTGGGTCTAACCGAGGGATACGGAGACCGGAACTGTGCATGGTGCTCCGAGTGTGGGTCTAACCGAGGGATACGGAGACCGGAACTGTGCACGGTTCTCCCAGTGTGGGTCTAACCGAGGGATACGGAGACCTGAACTGTGCACGGTGCTCCCAGTGTGGGTCTAACCGAGGGATACGGAGACCGGAACTGTGCACGGTGCTCCCAGTGTGGGTCTAACCGAGGGATACGGAGACCGGAACTGTGCACGGTGCTCCCAGTGTGGGTCTAACCGAGGGATACGGAGACCGGAACTGTGCACGGTGCTCCGACTGTGGTCTAACCGAGGGATACGGGGACCGGAACTGTGCACGGTGCTCCCAGTGTGGGTCTAACCGAGGGATACGGAGACCGGAACTGTGCACGGTGCTCCCAGTGTGGGTCTAACCGAGGGATACGGAGACCTGAACTGTGCACGGTGCTCCCAGTGTGGGTCTAACCGAGGGATACGGAGACCTGAACTGTGCACGGTGCTCCCAGTGTGGGTCTAACCGAGGGATACGGAGACCGGAACTGTGCACGGTGCTCCCAGTGTGGGTCTAACCGAGGGATACGGAGACCGGAACTGTGCACGGTGCTCCGACTGTGGTCTAACCGAGGGATACGGAGACCGGAACTGTGCACGGTGCTCCCAGTGTGGGTCTAACCGAGGGATATGGAGAACGAAACTGTGCACGGTGCTCCCAGTGTGGGTCTAACTGAGGGATATCGGCGACCGGAACTGTGCACGGTGCTCCCAGTGTGGGTCTAACCGAGGGATACGGAGACTGGAACTGTGCACTGTGCACCCAGTGTGGGTCTAAACGAGGGATACGGAGACCGGAACTGTGCACGGTGCTCCCAGTGTGGGTCTAACCGAGGGATATGGAGACCGGAACTGTGCACGGTGCTCCCAGTGTGGGTCTAACCGAGGGATACGGAGACCTGAACTGTGCACGGTGCTCCCAGTGTGGGTCTAACCGAGGGATACGGAGACCGGAACTGTGCACGGTGCTCCCAGTGTGGCTCTCACCGAGGGATACGGAGACCGGAACTGTGCACGGTTCTCCCAGTGTGGGTCTAACCGAGGGATACGGAGACCTGAACTGTGCACGGTGCTCCCAGTGTGGGTCTAACCGAGGGATACGGAGACCGGAACTGTGCACGGTGCTCCCAGTGTGGGTCTGACTGAGGGACACGGAGACCGGAACTGTGCACGGTGCTCCCAGTGTGGGTCTAACCGAGGGATACGGAGACCGGAACTGTGCACGGTGCTCCGACTGTGGTCTAACCGAGGGATACGGAGACCGGAACTGTGCACGGTGCTCCCAGTGTGGGTCTAACCGAGGGATATGGAGAACGAAACTGTGCACGGTGCTCCCAGTGTGGGTCTAACTGAGGGATATGGCGACCGGAACTGTGCACGGTGCTCCCAGTGTGGGTCTAACCGAGGGATACGGAGACTGGAACTGTGCACTGTGCTCCCAGTGTGGGTCTAACCGAGGGATACGGAGACCGGAACTGTGCACGGTGCTCCCAGTGTGGGTCTAACCGAGGGATACGGAGACCGGAACTGTGCACGGTGCTCCCAGTGTGGGTCTAACCGAGGGATACGGAGACCTGAACTGTGCACGGTGCTCCCAGTGTGGGTCTAACCGAGGGATACGGAGACCGGAACTGTGCACGGTGCTCCCAGTGTGGGTCTCACCGAGGGATACGGAGACCGGAACTGTGCACGGTGCTCCCAGTGTGGGTCTAACCGAGGGATACGGAGACCGGAAACTGTGCACGGTGCTCCCAGTGTGGGTCTAACCGAGGGATACGGAGACCGGAACTGTGCACGGTGCTCCCAGTGTGGGTCTAACCGAGGGATACGGAGACCGGAACTGTGCACGGTGCTCCCAGTGTGGGTCTAACCGAGGGATACGGAGACCGGAACTGTGCACGGTGCTCCCAGTGTGGGTCTAACGGAGGGATACGGAGACCGGAACTGTGCACGGTGCTCCCAGTGTGGGTCTAACCGAGGGATACGGAGACCGGAACTGTGCACGGTGCTCCCAGTGTGGGTCTAACCGAGGGATACGGAGACCCGAACTGTGCACGGTGCTCCCAGTGTGGGTCTAACCGAGGGATATGGAGACCGGAACTGTGCACGGTGCTCCCAGTGTGGGTCTAACCGAGGGATACGGAGACCTGAACTGTGCACGGTGCTCCCAGTGTGGGTCTAACCGAGGGATACGGAGACCGGAACTGTGCACGGTGCTCCCAGTGTGGGTCTAACTGAGGGATACGGAGACCGGAACTGTGCACGGTGCTCCCAGTGTGGGTCTAACCGAGGGATACGGAGACCGGAACTGTGCACGGTGCTCCCAGTGTGGGTCTAACCGAGGGATACGGAGACCGGAACTGTGCACGGTGCTCCCAGTGTGGGTCTAACCGAGGGATACGGAGACTGGAACTGTGCACGGTGCTCCCAGTGTGGGGACTATTCCATCACTCTCCTGACTCTTGCCTTGTGGATGGCGGGCAGGCTTTGGGGACTCAGCGTGTGAGGGACTCAGTAAGGGACGGGACAAGTTCCCGATTACCTGACCTGCATCACGTCCTCTCTTGGCGACATGGGGCTCTGGGAGCATCAGCAATCCAAGCAGCAAAAGCAGCTCTTTCCCCATCTTGTCCGAGGTCGCTGCTGCCTTTGCAGAGTCTCAGTGAGGAGCCGGCACCAATGGGTGCTCTTTACATGCAGACCCAGGATTAATAATCACAGCCACTCACCCGGAGACGATGGGACACACGTTCCACACCACAGAGTAGCTCACTAACTGAGACCGGCTGGGACTGGAATCCTAAACTAAACGTGTCTCCCTCCGCTCTGTCTGCTGGGGCCTGCCGAAGACTTCAAGGGATTCTTCGCTGTGTATCCAGCAAGAGCCAGGCTGGAGGGACTAGGGCCATTTGGCCCATCGTGTTTCTGCTGGCTCTTTGATAGAGCGGCTGAATGAGGCTCCCACTCCATCTCTTTGTCAATCTTTCCCTTTTCCGTTATTGACCCCGTTCTCTCCCCGCCCCCCCACCCTCCCACCCCTCTACCTTTGAAAGTTCCTATTGAACTTGCTTCCATTTCCCTCCCAGCGAGCAGACTCGGGATCACAGCAACTCGCTGTGTACAAAGACACCTGGTCTCCTTATCCAGTTCACATACCAATGATGTGCAATGTGCTTCTCCTGTTTACTCAGTGGGAAATATGTGACCGTCACTATTGGAAGATGAGTTGGAGACTTCACCCTGATGCTTGGGGTCCCTATGAAGTCATTGACAGTATCACCCCAATTCCATTCTCCATTCAACGTCTCAATGGGGTCGGTGGGATCTTCCTGTACGCAAAATTGGTTTCCCTGCTTCCCCGATTCTAACAGCGATGGGGCTTTGACACAAACTCATTGTCTGTACTGACCTCTGGGATGACCTGGGGCTGTGAAAGGTGCTGCCCAACAGTCTCTCTTCCATATCCTATCACCCCTGCCCTTTCTCTCTGCCCTCTCTCTTTCCCTCCATCTCACACTTTCTCTCTCCACCTTCCTCTCAGTCTTCCTCTCTCTCTTTCTCTCTCTCTGTGTCTCACTCTCTCCTTTTGCCTCCCTGTCTCTGTGCCTCTTTCTCATTAGACCCTCTCTTTCCTGCAATCTCTCTCTCTCTCTCTCCCTCGGCTCCTCTCTCCCATCTCCCTCTGACCCCTTCTCTCTCGCACCATTTGTTCCTTGGCTCTTGCTCCATCTCACTCTGTGCCTCCCATTCACTCTCTCTGACTCCTCGTTCCTGCAGAAGACCATAAGACACAGGAGCAGAAATTAGACCATTCGGCCCATCGAGTCTGCTCCGCCATTCAATCATGGCTGATAAGTTACTCCACCCCATTCTCCCAACTTCTCCCCATAACCTTTGACCCCCTCACCAATCAAGAACCTATCTATCTCGCTCTTAAATACACTCAGTGATCCGGCCTCCACTGACTTCTGTGGCAATGAATTCCATAGATTCACCACTCTCTGGCTAAAGAAGTTTCTCCTCATCTCTGTTCTAAAAGGTCTTCCCTTTACTCTGAGGCTGTGCCCTCGGGTCCTAGTCTCTCCTGCTAATGGAAACATCTTCCCCACGTCCACTCTATCCAGGCCTTTCAGTATTCTGTAAGTTTCAATCAGATCCCCCCCTCATCCTTCTAAACTCCATCGAGTATAGGCCCAGAGTCCTCAAACATTCCTCATATGTTAAGCCTTTCATTCCTGGGATCGTTCTCGTGAACCTCCTCTGGACCCTCTCCAGAGCCAGAACATCCTTCCTGAGATACGGGGCCCAGAATTGCTCACAATATTCTAAACGTGGTCTGACCAGAGCCTTATAAAGCCTCAGCAGCACATCCCTGCTTTTATATTATAGTCCTCACCAAATAAATGCCAACATTGCATTTGCCTCCCTAACTACCGACTCAACCTGCAAGTTAACCTTAAGAGAATCCTGGACTAGGACTCCCAAGTCCCTTTGCTCTCCAGATTTCTGAATTCTCTCCCCATTTAGAAAATAGTCTATGTCTCTATTCTTCCTACCAAAGTGCATGACCTCACACTTCCCCACGTTGTATTCCATCTGCCACTTCTTTGCCCATTCTCCTAACCTGTCCATATCCTTCTGCAGCCTCCCCACCTGCTCAATGCTACCTGTCCCTCCACCTATCTTTGTATCATCTGCAAACTTAGCCAGAATGCCCTCAGTTCCTTCATCTAGATCATTAATGTATAAAGTGAAAAGTTGTGGTCCCAACACTGACCCCTGCGGAACTCCACTAGTCACCGGCCGCCATCCTGAGAAGGACCCCCTTATCCCCACTCTCTGCCTCCTGGCGGACAGCCAATCTTCTATGCATGCTAGTACCTTGCCTCTAACACCATGGGCTCTTATCTCACTGAGCAGTCACTGTGCTGCACCTTGTCAAAGACCTTCTGGAAGTCCAAGTAGATAACATCCATTGGCTCTCCTCTGTCTAACCTGCTCGTCACCTCCTCAAAGAATTCGGACAGATTTGTCTGTTAGACAAATTGGAATCTGTCTGTTAGACAATAAGAACGGCCCCTCTCACTCTCCAATGTTCCCAACAACTCCAGCTCTCTCTCACTCTGCTCCATCCTTCAGCCAGGTAGTTAAATATTTCTCACTGAAGCTGTTAAATATTTGCCCCTGGTGCAGAACTGCCCAGTCCCCAGTCACCTCGCTGTCTGACCCCTTTTAGCTAGGTGCAAGGAACAAGCTGTCCCTCACTATTAAACAACAGCAGCTCGCAGCCTGTCTTTGGGGATAATACACAAACTCTCAACGATCGACTGTTGGAAGATTAACTCACTACACGTGGTGAAATACTGTGTGGAGGTGTTATATCAGCAGAATATATTAACACAGACAGTTATGCACACACACAAAATCTGATTATTAAAGGGAAGGCACAGATTGTACCTCAGTCTCATGGTATGGACGTTGTAGACAAGGCCCAACATTTATTACCCGTCCCTAATTGCCCCCTTGAGAAGGTGGTGGGTGAGACGCATTCTTGAGCCGCTGCAGTCCCCGTGTGGTGTAGGTACACCCACGGCGCTGTCAGGGAGGGAGTTCCAGGATTTTGTCCATGTGGTGTAGGTACACCCACGGCGCTGTTAGGGAGGGAGTTCCAGGATTTTGTGTGTGTGTGTGTCAATGTGTCTGTGGGTGTGTGTGTGTGTGTGTGTGTGTGGGTGTGTTTGTGTGGGTGTGTATGCGAGTATATGTGGGTGTGTATGAGTGTGTGTGTGTGTGTGTGTGATTGTTTGTGTGTGTCTCTCTGAGTGTGTGTGGGAGACTGTGATTGTGTGTGTCTCTGATAGTGGGTGTGAGTGAGTGTTTGTGAGTGCGCAAGTGTGAGTATGATCTTTTGTGTACGAGTATTTGTGGGTGTTTGTGTGTCTGTGTGTATGAGTGTGTGTGAGTGTGTGTGTGGCTGTGTGTGTATGA
>NW_024470908.1:12500-52044 GCF_017639515.1 Carcharodon carcharias
GGAAGTGTATTTGTGTGTGTGTGTGTGTGTGTGTATGAGTGTGTGAGCGTGAGTGAGTGTGTGGGAATGTGTGTGTGTGTGTGGGTGTGTGTGTGTATGAGTGTGTGAGAGTGCATGAGTGTGTGGGAAGTGTGTGTGTGTGTGTATGAGTGTGTGAGCGTGAGTGAGTGTGTGGGAATGTGTGTGTATGTGTGTGTGTGTGTATGAGTATGTGAGCGTGAGTGAGTGTGTGGGAATGTGTGTGTGTGTGTATGAGTGTGTGAGCGTAAGTGAGTGTGTAGGAATGTGTGTGTGTATGTGCGTGTGTGTGTATGTGTGTATGAGTGTGTGAGTGTGAGTGAGTGTGGGAATGTGTGTGTGGGTGTGTGTGTGTATGAGTGTGTGAGAGTGTATGAGTGTGTGGGAAGTGTGTGTGTGTGTGTATGAGTGTGTGAGTGTGTATGAGTGTGTGGGAATGTGTGTGTGTGGGTGTGTGTGTGTATGAGTGTGTGAGAGTGTATGAGTGTGTGGGAAGTGTGTGTGTGTGTGCGTGTGTATGAGTGTGTGAGCGTGGGTGAGTGTGTGGGAATGTGTGTGTGTGTGTGTGTGTGTGTGTGTGTATGAGTGTGTGAGTGTGAGTGAGTATGTGGGAATGTGTGTGTGGGTGTGTGTGTGTGTGTGTATGAGTGTGTGAGAGTGTATGAGTGTGTGGGAAGTGTGTGTGTATGAGTGTGTATGAGTGTGTGTGTCAATGAGTGTGTGGGAATGTGTGTGTGTGTGTGTGTGTGTGTATGAGTGTGTGAGTGTATATGAGTGTGTGGGAAGTGTGTGTGTGTGTGTATGAGTGTGTGAGTGTGAGTGAGTGTGGGAATGTGTGTGTGTGGGTGTGTGTGTGTATGAGTGTGTGAGAGTGTATGAGTGTGTGGGAAGTGTGTGTGTGTGTGTGTGTATGAGTGTGTGAGTGTGAGTGAGTGTGTGGGAATGTGGGTGTGGGTGTGTGTGTGTGTATATGAGTGTGTAAGAGTGTATGAGTGTGTGGGAAAGTGTATGTGTATGTGTGTGTGTGTGTGTATGAGTGTGTGAGCGTGAGTGAGTGTGTGGGAATATGTATGAGTGTGTGAGAGTGTATGAGTGTGTGGGAAGTGTATGTATGTGTGTGTGTGTGTGTGTATATGAGTGTGTGAGCATGAGTGAGTGTGTGGGAATGTGTATGTGTGGGTGTGTGCGTGTATGAGTGTGTGAGCGTGAGTGAGTGTGTGGGAATGTGTATGTGTGGGTGTGTGCGTGTATGAGTGTGTGAGCGTGAGTGAGTGTGTGGGAATGTGTATGTGTGGGTGTGTGCGTGTATGAGTGTGTGAGCGTGAGTGAGTGTGTGGGAATGTGTATGAGTGTGTGAGAGTGTATGAGTGTGTGGGGAGTGTATGTGTGTGTGTGTATGAGTGTGTGAGTGAGTGTGTGGGAATGTGTATGTGTGTGTGTGTGTATGTGGGTATGAGTGTGTGAGCGTGAGTGAGTGTGTGGGAATATGTATGAGTGTGTGAGAGTGTATGAGTGTGTGGGGAGTGTATGTGTGTGTGTGTGTGTGTGTGTATGAGTGTGTGAGCGTGAGTGAGTGTGTGGGAATGTGTGTGTGTGGGTGTGTGTGTGTGTATGAGTGTGTGAGAGTGTATGAGTGTGTGGGAATTGTGTGTGTGTGTGTGTATGAGTGTGTGAGCGTGAGTGAGTGTGTGGGAATGTGTGTGTGTATGTGTGTGCGTGTGTATGAGTATGTGAGCGTGAGTGAGTGTGTGGGAATGTGTGTGTGTGTATGAGTGTGTGAGCGTGAGTGAGTGTGTGGGAATGTGTGTGTGTGGGTGTGTGTGTGTGTGTGTGTGTGAGTGTGTGAGCATAAGTGAATGTGTAGGAATGTGTGTGTGTATGTGTGTGTGTGTGTATGTGTGTATGAGTGTGTGAGTGTGAGTGAGTGTGGGAATGTGTGTGTGTGGGTGTGTGTGTGTATGAGTGTGTGAGAGTGTATGAGTGTGTGGGAAGTGTGTGTGTGTGTGTATGAGTGTGTGAGTGTCATTGAGTGTGTGGGAATGTGTGTTTGTGGGTGTGTGTGTGTGTATGAGTGTGTGAGCGTGAATGAGTGTGTGGGAATGTGTATGTGTGTGTGTGTGTATGAGTGTGTGAGCGTGACTGAGTGTGTGGGAATGTGTATGTGTGGGTGGGTGTGTGTATGAGTGTGTGAGCGTGAGTGAGTGTGTGGGAATGTGTATGTGTGTGTGTGTGTGTGTGTGTGTGTATGAGTGTGTGAGCGTGAGTGAGTGTGTGGGAATGTGTATGTGTGGGTGTGTGTGTATGTGTGTGTATGAGTGTGTGAGTGTGAGTGAGTGTGTGGGAATGTGTATGTGTGTGTGTGTGTGTGTGTATGAGTGTGTGAGTGTGAGTGAGTGTGTGGGAAGTGTGTGTGTGTGTGTATGAGTGTGTGAGTGAGAGTGAGTGTATGGGAATGTGTGTGTGTGTGTGTATGAGTGTGTGAGTGTGAGTGAGTGTGTGGGAATGTGTATGTGTGTGTGTGTGTATGAGTGTGTGAGCGTGAGTGTGTGGGAATGTGTATGAGTGTGTGAGAGTGTATGAGTGTGTGGGAAGTGTATGTGTGTGTGTGTGTGTATGAGTGTGTGAGCGTGAGTGAGTGTGTGGGAATGCGTCTGTGTGGGTGTGTGTGTATGTGTGTGTATGTGTATGAGTGTGTGAGTGTGAGTGAGTGTGTGGGAATGTGTATGTGTGGGTGTGTGTGCGTGTATGAGTGTGTGAGCGTGAGTGAGTGTGTGGGAAGTGTGTGTGTGTGTGTGTATGAGTGTGTGAGTGTGAGTGAGTGTATGGGAATGTGTATGTGTGTGTGTGTATGAGTGTGTGAGTGTGAGTGTGAGTGTGTGGGATGTGTATGAGTGTGTGAGAGTGTATGAGTGTGTGGGAAGTGTATGTGTGTGTGTGTGTGTGTATGAGTGTGTGAGCGTGAGTGAGTGTGTGGGAATATGTATGAGTGTGTGAGAGTGTATGAGTGTGTGGGAAGTATATGTGTGTGTGTGTATGAGTGTGGGAAGTGTATGTGTGTGTGTGTGCGTATGAGTGTGTGAGTGTGAGTGAGTGTGTGGGAAGTGTATGTGTGTGTGTGTGTATGAGTGTGTGAGTGAGTGTGTGGGAAGTGTATGTATGTGTGTGTGTGTGTGCGTATGAGTGTGTGAGCGTGAGTGAGTGTGTGGGAATGTGTATGTGTGGGTGTGTGCGTGTATGAGTGTGTGAGCGTGAGTGAGTGTGTGGGAATGTGTATGTGTGTGTGTGTGTATGTGTGTATGAGTGTGTGAGCGTGAGTGAGTGTGTGGGAATATGTATGAGTGTGTGAGAGTGTATGAGTGTGTGGGAAGTGTATGTGTGTGTGTGTGTGTGTGTGTATGTATGAGTGTGGGAAGTGTATTTGTGTGTGTGTGTGTGTGTGTATGTGTGTGAGCGTGAGTGAGTGTGTGGGAATGTGTGTGTGTGTGTGTGTATGAGTGTGTGAGAGTGTATGAGTGTGTGGGAAGTGTGTGTGTGTGTATGAGTGTGTGAGCGTGAGTGAGTGTGTGGGAATGTGTGTGTGTGGGTGTGTGTGTGTGTATGAGTGTGTGAGCGTGAGTGAGTGTGTGGGAATGTGTGTGTGTATGTGTGTGTGTGTGTATGAGTATGTGAGCGTGAGTTAGTGTGTGGGAATGTGTGTGTGTGTGTATGAGTGTGTGAGCGTGAGTGAGTGTGTGGGAATGTGTGTGTGTGGGTGTGTGTGTGTGTGTGTGTGTGTGAGTGTGTGAGCATAAGTGAATGTGTAGGAATGTGTGTGTGTATGTGTGTGTGTGTGTATGTGTGTATGAGTGTGTGAGTGTGAGTGAGTGTGGGAATGTGTGTGTGTGGGTGTGTGTGTGTATGAGTGTGTGAGAGTGTATGAGTGTGTGGGAAGTGTGTGTGTGTGTGTATGAGTGTGTGAGCGTGAGTGAGTGTGTGGGAATGTGTGTGTGTGTGTGTATAGGAGTGTGTGAGTGTGAGTGATTGTGTGGGAATGTGTGTGTGGGTGTGTGTGTGTGTGTATGAGTGTGTGAGAGTGTATGAGTGTGTATGAGTGTGTGGGAAGTGTGTGTGTATGAGTGTGTATGAGTGTGTGTGTCAGTGAGTGTGTGGGAATGTGTGTGTGGGTGTGTGTGTGTATGATTGTGAGAGTGTATGAGTGTGTGGGAAGTGTGTGTGTGTGTATGAGTGTGTGAGAGTGTATGAGTGTGTGGGAAGTGTGTGTGTGTGTGTGTGTGTGTATGAGTGTGTGAGTGTGTATGAGTGTGTGGGAAGTGTGTGTGTGTGTGTATGAGTGTGTGAGTGTGTGAGTGTGGGAATGTGTGTGTGTGGGTGTGTGTGTGTATGAGTGTGTGAGAGTGTATGAGTGTGTGGGAAGTGTGTGTGTGTGTGTATGAGTGTGTCAGTGAGAGTCTGTGCGCTTGTGGAGCATCTGTGTGGTGGAGAGTATTGTGGATAGCACGTATAGTGAGCTGGTCACACCGCAGGCTATTAGTCCACAGGCAGGAAGGGAATGGGTGACCACCAGACAGAGCAAGAGGACGAGGCAGGCAGTGCAGGAATCTCCTGTGGCTATTCCCCTGCAAAACAGATACACCGCTTTGGATACAGCTGGAGGGAATGGCCTCTCAGGCGAAAGCAGCAACAGACAAATGTGTTGCACCGTGGTTGGCTCTGCTGCACAGGGGAGGAATAAAAAAGTGTGGGAATGCGATAGTTATAGGGGATTCGATTGTGGGGGAATAGATAGGCATCTCTGTGGCTGCAAACGAGACTCCAGGATGGTGTGTTGCCTCCCTGGTGCTAGAGTCAGGGATGTCTCATAGTGGTTAGAGGACATTCTGAAGGGGGAGGGTGAACGGCCAGTGCTTGTGGTGCACATTGGTACAAACCACATAGGTAAAAAACTGGATGAGTTTCCAAAAGCAGAATATAGGGAGTTGGGAAGTAAGTTGAAAAGTAGGACCACAAAGGTGGTGATCTCGGGATTACTACGAGTGCCATGTGCCAGTCAGAGTAGAAATAGCAGGATATATCGGATGAATACATGTCTGAAGAGATGGTGTGAGGGGGAGGGTTTCAGATTCCTGGGGCATTGGGACTGGTTCTGGGGGAGGTGGGACCGGTACAAACTGGA
Source organism: Carcharodon carcharias (assembly GCF_017639515.1). Taxonomy (NCBI): domain Eukaryota; kingdom Metazoa; phylum Chordata; class Chondrichthyes; order Lamniformes; family Lamnidae; genus Carcharodon; species Carcharodon carcharias. Next base: position 17,692 of record NW_024470908.1, read on the forward strand.
CGGGTTACACCTGGGCAGGACCGGGACTGATGTCCTAGGGGGAACATTTGCTAGAGTGGTTGGGGAGGGTTTAAACTAAAATGGCAGGGGGATGGGGACCTATGCAAGGGGTCAGAGGAAGGGGAATCAAAGACAAGAACCAAAGACAGAAAGCGGAATAAGAAAAGTGATTGGCAGTGAAATCAAGGGCAAGAATCAAACAGGGCCTCCGTGAAAAATAGTGGGAACGAGACAAGTAATGTTAAAAAGCCAAGCCTTAAGGCTTTGTGCCTTAACGCGAGGAGCATTCGGAATAAAGTGGATGAATTAACCGCGCAAATAGATGTAAACAGGTATGATATAGTCGGGATTATGGAGACATGGCTGCAGGGTGACCAGGGATGGGAACTGAAAATCCAGGGGTATTCAGTATTTAGGAAGGACAGACAAAAAGGAAAAGGTGGTGGAGTTGTATTGCTGGTTAAAGAGGAAATTAACGCAATAGTGAGGAAAGGTATTAACTCCGACGATGTGGAATCTGTATGGGTAGAGCTCAGAAACACTAAGGGGCAGAAAATATTAGTGGGGGTTGTATATAGACCCCCAAACTGTGGTGGTAATGTTGGGAATGGCATTAAACAGGAAATTAGAGACGCATGTAGTAAAGGAACATCAGTGATTATGGGTGACTTTAATATGCATGTAGATTGGGCAAATCAAATTAGTAACAATACCGTAGAGGAGGAATTCCTGGAGTGTATACTGGATGGTTTTCTGGACCAATACGTTGAGGAACCAACGAGAGAACAGGCCATCCTCGACTGGGTATTGTGTAATGAGAAAGGAATAATCTAGTTGTGCGAGTCCCCTTGGGGATGAGCGACCATAATATGAGAGAATTCTTCATCAAGATGGAGAGTCACGTAGTTGATTCTGAGACGAGGGTCCTGAATCTTAATAAAGAAAACTACGATGTTATGAGGCCCGAGTTGGCTATGATGGATTGGGAAACGTTACTTAAAGGGATGATGGTAGACAGGCAAAGGCAAACATTCAAAGAGTGCATTGGTGAACTGCAACAATTATTTATTCCTGTCTGACGCAAGAGTAAAACAGGAAAGGTGGCCAAACCATGGCTTACAAGGGAAATTAGAGATAGTATTAGATCCAAGGAAGAGGCATAGAAATTGGCCAGAAAAAACAACAGACCTGAGGATTGGGAGCAGTTTAGAATTCAGCAAAGGAGGGCCAAGGGATTGATTAAGAAGGGGAAAATAGAGTACAAGAGTAAGCTTGCAGGGACCATAAAAACTGACTGTAAAAGTTTCTATAGGTATGTGAAGAGAAAAAGATTGGTGATGACAAATGTAGGTCCCTTACAGTCAGAAACAGGGGAATTTATAATGGGGAACAAACAAATGGCTGACCAACTAAATACATACTTTGGTTCTGTCTTCACAAAGGAGACACTAATAACATACCAGAAATGTTGGGGAACACAGGGGTTAGTGAGAGGGAGGAGCTGAAAGAAATCAGTGTTATTAGGGAAATGGTGTTGGGGAAATTGATGGGATTGAAGGCCGATAAATCCCCAGGGCCTGATAATCTACATCCCAGAATACTTAAGGAAGTGGCCCTAGAAATAGTGGATGCATTGGTGGTCATCTTCCGAGATTCTATAGACTCTGGAACAGTTCCTACAGATTGGAGGGTAGCTAATGTAACCCCACTATTTAAAAAGGGAGGTAGAGAGAAAACAGGGAATTATAGACCAGTCAGCCTGACATCGGTAGTGGGGAAAATTCTAGAGTCTATTATAAAAGATTTAATAGCTGAGCACTTGGAAAACAGTGGCAGAATCAGACAGAGTCAGCATGGATTTACGAAAGGGAAATCATGCTTGACAAATCTACTGGAATTTTTTGAGGATGTAACTGGTAGAGTTGATGAGGGGGAGCCAGTGGATGTGGTTTATTTGGACTTTCAGAAGGCTTTCGACAAAGTCCCACATAAGAGATTAGCGTGTAAAATTAAAGCACGTGGGATTGGGGGTAGTGTATTGAGATGGATAGAAAACTGGTTGGCAGACAGGAAACAAAGAGTAGGAATAAACGGGCCTTTTTCCGAATGACAGGCAGTGACCAGTGGGGTACCGCAGGGATCAGTGCTGGGACCCCAGTTATTCACAATATATATTAATGATTTAGATGAGGGAATTAAATGTAATACCTCCAAATTTGCAGATGACACAAAGCTGGGTGGGAGGGTGAGCTGTGAGGAGGATGCAGAGATGCTTAGTGTGATTTGGACAAGCTGAGTGAGTGGGCAAATGCATGGCAGATGCAGTATAATGTGGATAAATGTGAGGTTATCCATTTTGGTAGCAAAAACAGGAAGGCAGATTATTATCTGAATGGCTATAGATTGAGAGAGGGGAATATGCAACGAGACCTGGGTGTCCTTGTACACCAGTCGCTGAAGGTAAGCATGCAGGTGCAGCAGGCGATAAAGAAGGCAAATGGCCTTCATAACCAGAGGATTCGAGTACAGGAGCAGGGATGTCTTGCTGCAATTGTACAGGGCCTTGGTGAGACAACACCTGGAATATTCTGTGCAGCTTTGGTCTCCTTATCTGAGGAAGGATGTACTTGCTATAGAGGGAGTGCAGCGAAGGTTTACCCGACTGATTCCTGGGATGGTGGGACTGACATATGAGGAGAGATTGAGTCAGTTAAGATTATATTCACTGGAGTTCAGAAGAATGAGGGGAGATCTCACATGAACCAATAAAATTCGAACATAACTAGATGCAGGAAGGATGTTCCTGATGGTGGGGCAGTCCAGATCCAGGGGCCACAGTCTGAGGATACGGGGTAGACCATTTAAGACTGAGATGAGGAGAAACGTCTTCACCCAGAGAGTGGTGAGCCTGTGGGATTCAACACCACAGAAAGTAGTTGAGGCCAAAACATTGTATATTTTCAAGAAGGAGTTAGATGTAGGGCTTGGGGTGAAGGGGATTAGAGGGTATGGGGAGAAAGCGGGAGCAGGATATTGAGTTGGATGATCAGCCATGATCATAATGAATAGCGGAGCAGGCTTGTTTATTGCCCCCGCTGGGTGACCCATTATTTCCCTCTCTGGGAATCTCTCTATTTCCCCCTCGGGGGATCTCGCTATTTCCCCCTCTGCGTTTCTCTCTATTTCCCCCTCTGGGGGTCTCTCTATTTCCCCCTCTGGGTTTCTCTCTATTTCCCCCTCTGGGTTTCTCTCTATTTCCCCCTCTGAGGTTCTCTCTATTTCCCCATCTGGGGGTCTCTTTATTTAACCCTCTGAGGGGTCTCTCTATCTAACCTCTGGGGGTCTCTCTATTTCCCCTTCTGGGGGTCTCCCTAAATCCCCTTCTGCGTTTCTCTCTATTTCCCCTCTGGGGGTCTCACTATTTCCCTCTCTGGGTGTCTCACTATTTCCCCCTCTGTGGGTCTCTATGTTTCACCCTATGGGCCGTCTCTCTATTTCCCCCTCTGGATTTCTCTCTATTTCCCCCTCTGGGGGTCTCACTATTTCCCCCTCTGGATTTCTCTCCATTTCCCCTTCTGGGGATCTCTCTATTTCCCCTCTGGGAGGACTACCTATTTCTCCCTCTGGGGACTCTATATTTCTCCCTCTGGGGGATGCTCTATTTCCCCCTCTGGGGGGCTCTCTATTTCCCCCTCTGAGGGTCTCTCTATTTCCCCCTCTGGGGGTCTCTCTATTTCCCCCTCTGGGGGTCTCTCTATTACCCCCTCTGGGTTTCTCTCTATTTCCCCCTCTGGGTTTCTCTCTATTTCCCCCTCTGGGTTTCTCTCTAGTTCCCCCTCTGGGTGTCTCTCAATTTCCCCCTTTGGGTTTCTATTTCCCCCTCTGTGTCTCTCTCTATTTCCCCCTCTGGGGGTCTCTCTATTTCCCCCGCTGGGGGTCTCTCTATTTCCCCCTCTGGGGGCCTCGCAAATGTCCCCTCTGGGGGTCTCTCTATTTCCCACTCTGGGTTACACTCTATTTCCCCCTCTGGGGTTCTCTCTATTTCCCCCTCTGGGGGTCTCTCTATTTCCGCCTCTGGGGGTCTCTCTATTTCCCCCTCTGGATTTCTCTCTATTTCCCCCTCTTGGGGTCTCTCTATTTCCCCCTCTGGGGGTCTCTCTATTTCCCCTTCTGGGGGTCTCTCTATTTCCCCTTCTGGGGGTCTCTCTATTTCACCCTCTGCGGTTGTCTCTATTTCACCCACTGGGTTTCCCTCGATTTCACCCTCTGGGTGTCCATCTATTTCCCCCCTTGGGTTTCTCTCTATTTCCCCCCCTGGGTTTCTCTCTATTTCCCACTCTGGGTTTCTCTCTATTTCCCCCTTTGGGTTACACTCTATTTCCCCCTCTGGGGTTCTCTCTATTTCCCCCTCTGGGGGTCTCTCTATTTCCGCCTCTGGGGGTCTCTCTATTTCCCCCCGTGGATTTCTCTCTATTTCCCCCTCTTGGGGTCTCTCTATTTCCCCCTCTGGGGGTCTCTCTATTTCCCCTTCTGGGGGTCTCTCTATTTCCCCTTCTGGGGGTCTCTCTATTTCACCCTCTGCGGTTGTCTCTATTTCACCCACTGGGTTTCCCTCGATTTCACCCTCTGGGTGTCCATCTATTTCCCCCCTTGGGTTTCTCTCTATTTCCCCCCCTGGGTTTCTCTCTATTTCCCCCTCTGGGTTTCTCTCTATTTCCCCCTCTGGGTTTCTCTCTATTTCCCCCTCGGGGGTCTCTGTATTTCCCCCTCTGGGTTTCTCTCTATTTCCCCCTCTGTGTTTCTCTCTATTTCCCCCTCTGGGGGTCTCAATATTTCCCCCTCTGGGTTTCTCTCTATTTCCTCCTCTGGGTTTCTCTGTACTTCCACCTCTGGGTTTCTCTCTATTTCCCCCTCTGGGGGTCTCTCCATTTCCCCCTCTGGGTTTCTCTCTATTTCCTCCTCTGGGTTTCTCTCTATTTCCCCCTCTGGGTTTCTCTCTATTTCCCCCTCTGGGGGTCTCTCTATTTCACCCTCTGGGTTTCTCTCTATTTCCCGCTCCGGGGGTCTCTCTATTTCCCCCTCTGGGGGTCTCTCTATTTCCTCCTCTGGATTTCTCTCTATTTCCCCCTCTGGGTTTCTCTCTATTTCCTCCTCTGGGAAGCTCTCTATTTCCCCATCTGGGTTTCTCTCTATTTCCCCCTCTGGGATTCTCTCTATTTCCCCCTCTGGGTTTCTCTCTATTTCCTCCTCTGGGTTTCTCTCTATTTCCCCCTCGGGGGTCTCCCTATTTACCCCTCTGGGTTTCCCTCTATTTCCCCCTCCGGGGGTCTCTATATTACCCCCTCTGGGGGTCTCTATTTCCCACCCTGGGTTTCTCTCTATTTCCCCCTCTGGGTTTCTCTCTATTTCCCCCTCTCGGTATCTCTCTATTTCCCCCTCTGGGTTTCTCTCTATTTCACCCTCTGGGGGTGTCTCTATTTCCCCCTCTGTGTTTCTCTCTATTTCCCCCTCTGGGGGTCTCACTATTTCCCCTCTGGGTTTCTCTCTATTTCCTCTTCTGTGTTTCTCTCTATTTCCCCCTCTGGGGGTCTCTCTATTCCCCCCTCTGGGTTTCTCTCCATTTACTCTTCTGGGTTTCTCTCTATTTCCCCCTCTGGGTCTCTCTCTATTTCCCTCTCTGGGGATCTCTCTATTTCCCCATCTGGGGGTCTCTCTATTTCACCCTCTGGGTTACTCTATATTTCCCCGTCTGGATTTCTCTCTATTTCCCCCTCTGGGTTTCTCTCTATTTCCCTCTCTGGGGGTCTCTCTAATTCCCCCTCTGGGGGTCTCTCTATTTCCCCCTCTGGGGGTCTCTCTATTTTCCCCTCTGGGGGTCCCTCTATTTCCCCCTCTGGATTTCTCTCTATTTCCCCCTCTGGGTTTCTCTCTATTTCCCCCTCTGGGGGTCTCTCTACTTCCCCCTCTGGGGGTCTCTCTATTTCCCCCTCTGGGTTTCTCTCTATTTCCCCCTCTGGGGGTCTCTCTATTTCCCCCTCTGGGGGTCTCTTTATTTCCCCCTCTGGATTTCTCTCTATTTCCCTCTCTGGGTTTCTCTCTATTTCCCTCTCTGCGGGTCTCTCTATTTCCCCCTCTGGGGGTCTCTCTATTTCCCCCTCTGGGTTTCTCTCTATTTCCCCCTCTGGGGGTCTCTCTAATTCCCCCTCTGGGGGTCTCTCTATTTCCCCCTCTGGGGGTCTCTCTATTTTCCCCTCTGGGGGTCCCTCTATTTCCCCCTCTGGATTTCTCTCTATTTCCCCCATCTGGGTTTCTCTCTATTTCCCCCTCTGGGTTTCTCTCTACTTCCCCCTCTGGGTTTCTCTCTAATTCCTCCTCTGGGTTTGTCTCTATTTCCCCCCTCTGGGGGTCTCTCTATTTCCCCCTCTGGGGGTCTCTATTTTCCCCTCTGGGTTTGTCTCTATTTCCCCCCTCTGGGGGTCTCTCCATTTCCACCTCTGGGTTTCTCTCTATTTCCCCCTTTGGGTTTCTCTCTATTTCCCCCTCTGGGGGTCTTTCTATTTCCCCCTCTGGGTTTCCCTCTAATTCCCCCTGTGGGGGTCTCTCTATTTTCCCCTCTGGGGGTCTCTCTATTTCCCACTCTGGGTTTCTCTCTATTTCCCCCTCTGGGTTTCTCTCTATTTCACCCTCTGGGGGTCTCTATTTCCCCCTCTGGGTTTCTGTATATTTCCCCCGCTGGGGGTCTCTCTATTTCCCCCTCTGGATTTCTCTCTATTTCCCCCTCTGGATTTGTCTCTATTTCCCCCTCTGGGTTTCTCTCTATTTCCCCCTCTGTGTTTCCATCTATTTCCCCCTCTGGGGGTCTCTCTATTTCCCCCTCTGGGTTTCTCTCTATTTCCCCCTCTGGGTTTCTCTCCATTTCCTCTTCTGGGTTTCCCTCTATTTCCCCCTCTGGGTTTCCCTCTATTTCCCCCTCTGGGGGTCTCTCTATTTCCCCCTCTGGGGGTCTCTCTATTTCCCCCTCTGGGGGTCTCTCTATTTCACCCTCTGGGTTTCTCTCTATTTCCCCTCTGGGTTTCTCTCTATTTCCTCCTCTGTGTTTCCCTCTATTTCCCCCTCTGGGGGTCTCTCTATTCCCCCCTCTGGGTTACTCTCTATTTCCCCCTCTGGGGGTCTCTCTATTTCCCCCTCTGGGGGTCTCTCTATTTCACCCTCTGGGTTACTCTCTATTTCCCCTCTGGGAGTCTCTCTATTTCCCCCTCTGGATTTCTCTCTATTTCCCCCTTCGGGGGTCTCTCTATTTCCCCCTCTGGATGTCTCTCTATTTCCCCCTCTGGGGTTCTCTCTATTTCCGACTCTGGATTTCTCTCTATTTCCCCCTCTGGATTTCTCTCTATTTCCCCCTCTGGGTTTCTCTCCATTTCCCCCTCTGGGTTTCTCTCTATTTCCCCCTCTGGGAGACTCTCTATTTCCCCCTCTGGGTTTCTCTCTATTTCCCCCTCTGGGTTTCTCTCTATTTCCCCCTCTGGGGGTCTCTCTATTTCCCCCTCTGGGGGTCTCTCTATTTCCCCCTCTGGGGGTCTCTCTATTTCACCCTCTGGGTTTCTCTCTATTTCCCCTCTGGGTTTCTCTCTATTTCCTCCTCTGTGTTTCCCTCTATTTCCCCCTCTGGGGGTCTCTCTATTCCCCCCATGTGTTTCTCTCCATTTACTCTTCTGGGTTTCCCTCTATTTCCCCCTTTGGGTTTCTCTCTATTTCCCCCTCTGGGGGTCTCTCTATTTCCCCCTCTGGGGGTCTCTCTATTTCACCCTCTGGGTTACTCTCTATTTCCCCTCTGGGAGTCTCTCTATTTCCCCCTCTGGATTTCTCTCTATTTCCCCCTTCGGGGGTCTCTCTATTTCCCCCTCTGGATGTCTCTCTATTTCCCCCTCTGGGGTTCTCTCTATTTCCGACTCTGGATTTCTCTCTATTTCCCCCTCTGGATTTCTCTCTATTTCCCCCTCTGGGTTTCTCTCCATTTCCCTCTCTGGGTTTCTCTCTATTTCCCCCTCTGGGAGACTCTCTATTTCCCCCTCTGGGTTTCTCTCTATTTCCCCCTCTGGGTTTCTCTCTATTTCCCCCTCTGGGGGACTCTCTATTTCCCCCTCTGGGTTTCTCTCTATTTTCCCCTCTGGGTTTCTCTCTATATCCCCCTCTGGGGGTCTCTCTATTTATCCCTCTGGGTTTCTCTCTATTTCCCCCTCTGGGGGTCTCTCTATTTCCCCCTCTGGTTTTCTCTCTATTTCCCCCTCTGGGTTTCTCTCTATTTCCCCCTCTGGGTTTCTCTCTATTTCCCCCTCTGTGTTTCCCTCTATTTCCCCCTCTGGGGGTCTCTCTACTTCCCCCTCTGGGTTTCTCTCTATTTCCCCCTCTGGGGGACTGTCTATTTCCCCCTCTGGGTTTTTCCCTACTTCCCCCTCTGGGTTTCTCTCCATTTCCCCCTCTGGGTTTGTCTCTATTTCCCCCCTCTGGGGGTCTCTCTATTTCCCCCTCTGGGGGTCTCTATTTCCCCCTCTGGGTTTGTCTCTATTTCCCCCCTCTGGGGGTCCCTCTATTTCCACCTCTGGGTTTGTCTCTATTTCCCCCTCTGGGTTTCTCTCTATTTCCCCCTCCGGATTTCTCTCTATTTCCCCCCTCTGGGGTCTCTCTAGTTCCCCCCTCCGGGAGTCTCTCTATTTCCCCCTCTGGATTTCTCTCTATTTCCCCCCTCTGAGGGTCTGTCTATTTCCCCCTCTGGGTTTCTCTCTATTTCCCCCTCTGGATTTCTCTCTATTTCCCCCATCTGGGTTTCTCTCTATTTCCCCCTCTGGGTTTCTCTCTACTTCCCCCTCTGGGTTTCTCTCTAATTCCTCCTCTGGGTTTGTCTCTATTTCCCCCCTCTGGGGGTCTCTCTATTTCCCCCTCTGGATTTCTCTCTATTTCCCCCTCTGGGTTTGTCTCTATTTGCCCCCTCTGGGGGTCTCTCTATTTCCACCTCTGGGTTTCTCTCTATTTCCCCCTTTGGGTTTCTCTCTATTTCCCCCTCTGGGGGTCTCTCTATTTCCCCCTCTGGGTTTCCCTCTAATTCCCCCTGTGGGGGTCTCTCTATTTTCCCCTCTGGGGGTCTCTCTATTTCCCACTCTGGGTTTCTCTCTATTTCCCCCTCTGGGTTTCTCTCTATTTCCCCCTCTGGGGGTCTCTATTTCCCCCTCTGGGTTTCTGTATATTTCCCCCGCTGGGGGTCTCTCTATTTCCCCCTCTGGATTTCTCTCTATTTCCCCCTCTGGATTTCTCTCTATTTCCCCCTCTGGGTTTCTCTCTATTTCCCCCTCTGTGTTTCCATCTATTTCCCCCTCTGGGGGTCTCTCTATTTCCCCCTCTGGGTTTCTCTCTATTTCCCCCTCTGGGTTTCTCTCCATTTTCTCTTCTGGGTTTCCCTCTATTTCCCCCTCTGGGTTTCTCTCTATTTCCCCCTCTGGGGGTCTCTCTATTTCCCCCTCTGGGGGTCTCTCTATTTCCCCCTCTGGGGGTCTCTCTATTTCACCCTCTGGGTTTCTCTCTATTTCCCCTCTGGGTTTCTCTCTATTTCCTCCTCTGTGTTTCCCTCTATTTCCCCCTCTGGGGGTCTCTCTATTCCCCCCTCTGGGTTTCTCTCCATTTACTCTTCTGGGTTTCCCTCTATTTCCCCCTCTGGGTTTCTCTCTATTTCCCCCTCTGGGGGTCTCTCTATTTCCCCCTCTGGGGGTCTCTCTATTTCACCCTCTGGGTTACTCTCTATTTCCCCTCTGGGAGTCTCTCTATTTCCCCCTCTGGATGTCTCTCTATTTCCCCCTCTGGGTTTCTCTCCATTTCCCCCTCTGGGTTTCTCTGTATTTCCCCCTCTGGGAGACTCTCTATTTCCCCCTCTGGGTTTCTCTCTATTTCCCCCTCTGGGTTTCTCTCTATTTCCCCCTCTGGGGGACTCTCTATTTCCCCCTCTGGGTTTCTCTCTATTTTCCCCTCTGGGTTTCTCTCTATATCCCCCTCTGGGGGTCTCTCTATTTATCCCTCTGGGTTTCTCTCTATTTTCCCCCTCTGGGGTCTCTCTATTTCCCCCTCTGGTTTTCTCTCTATTTCCCCCGCTGGGTTTCTCTCTATTTCCCCCTCTGGGGGTCTCTCTACTATCCCCTCTGGGGGTCTCTCTATTTCCCCCTCTGGGTTTCTCTCTATTTCCCCCACTGGGTTTCTCTCTATTTCCCCCTCTGTGTTTCCCTCTATTTCCCCCTCTGGGGGTCTCTCTACTTCCCCCTCTGGGTTTCTCTCTATTTCCCCCACTGGGGGACTGTCTATTTCCCCCTCTGGGTTTTTCCCTACTTCCCCCTCTGGGTTTCTCTCCATTTCCCCCTCTGGGTTTGTCTCTATTTCCCCCCTCTGGGGGTCTCTCTATTTCCCCCTCTGGGGGTCTCTATTTCCCCCTCTGGGTTTGTCTCTATTTCCCCCCTCTGGGGGTCCCTCTATTTCCACCTCTGGGTTTGTCTCTATTTCCCCCTCTGGGTTTCTCTCTATTTCCCCCTCTGGATTTCTCTCTATTTCCCCCCTCTGGGGTCTCTCTAGTTCCCCCCTCCGGGAGTCTCTCTATTTCCCCCTCTGGATTTCTCTCTATTTCCCCCCTCTGAGGGTCTCTCTATTTCCCCCTCTGGGTTTCTCTCTATTTCCCCCTCTGGATTTCTCTCTATTTCTCCCATCTGGGTTTCTCTCTATTTCCCCCTCTGGGTTTCTCTCTACTTCCCCCTATGGGTTTCTCTCTATTTCCTCCTCTGGGTTTGTCTCTATTTCCCCCCTCTGGGGGTCTCTCTATTTCCCCCTCTGGGGGTCTCTATTTTCCCCTCTGGGTTTGTCTCTATTTCCCCCCTCTGGGGTTCTCTCTATTTCCACCTCTGGGTTCCTCTCTATTTCCCCCTTTGGGTTTCTCTCTATTCCCCCCTCTTGGGGTCTCTCTATTCCCCCCTCTTGGGGTCTCTTTATTTCCCCCTCTGGATTTCTCTTTACTTCCCCCTCTGGGTTTCTCTCTATTTCCCCCTCTGGATTTCTCTCTATTTCCCCCTCTGTGTTTCTCACTATTTCCCCCTCTGGGTTTCTCTCTATTTCGCCCTCTGGGTTTCTCTCTATTTCCCCCTCTGGGTTTCTCTCTATTTCCCCCTCTGTGTTTCTCTCTATTTCCCCCTCTGGGGGTCTCTCTACTTCCCCCTCTGTGTTACTCTCTATTTTCCCTCTGGGAGTCTCTCTATTTCCCCCTCTGGGTTTCTCTCTATTTCCCCCTTCGGGTGTCTCTCTATTTCCCCCTCTGGATTTCTCTCTATTTACCCCTCTGGGGGTCATTCTATTTCCCCCTCTGGGGGTCTCTCTACTTCCACCTCTGGGGGTCTCTCTATTTCCCCCCCTGGGTTTCTCTCTATTTCCCCCTCTGAGGGTCTCTCTATTTCCCCCTCTGGATTTCTCTCTATTTCCCCCTCTGGGTTTCTCTCTATTTCCCTCTCTGCGGGTCTCTCTATTTCCCCCTCTGGGGGTCTCTCTATTTCCCCCTCTGGGTTTGTCTCTATTTCCCCCTCTGGGGGTCTCTCTATTTCCCCCTCTGGATTTCTCTTTATTTCCCCCTCTGGGTTTCTCTCTATTTCCCCCTCTGGGGGTCTCTATTTCCCCCTCTGGGTTTCTCTCTATTTCCCCCTGTGGGAGTCTCTCTATTTCCCCTTCTGGATTTCTCTCTATTTCCCCCTCTGGGGGTCTCTCTATTTCCCCCTCTGGGGGTCTCTCTATTTCCCCCTCAGGGTTTCTCTCTATTTCCCCCTCTGGGGGTCTCTCTATTTCCGACTCTGGTTTTCTCTCTATTTCCCCCTCTGGATATCTCTCTATTTCCCCCTCTGGGTTTCTCTCTATTTCCCCCTCTGTGTTTCCATCTATTTCCCCCTCTGGGGGGCTCTCTATTTCCCCCTCTGGGTTTCTCTCTATTTCCCCCTCTGGATTTCTCTCTATTTCCACCCTCTTGGGTCTCTCTAGTTCCCCCCTCCGGGTGTCTCTCTATTTCCCCCTCTGGATTTCTCTCTATTTCCCCCCTCTGAGGGTCTGTCTATTTCCCCCTCTGGGTTTCTCTCTATTTCCCCCTCTGGGTTTCTCTCTATTTCCCCCCTCTGGGTTTCTCTCTATTTCCCCCCTCTGGGTTTCTCTCTACTTCCCCCTCTGGGTTTCTCTCTATTTCCCCCTCTGGATTTCTCTCTATTTCCCCCCTCTGGGGTCTCTCTAGTTCCACCCTCCGGGAGTCTCTCTATTTCCCCCTCTGGATTTCTCTCTATTTCCCCCCTCTGAGGGTCTCTCTATTTCCCCCTCTGGGTTTCTCTCTATTTCCCCCTCTGGATTTCTCTCTATTTCCCCCATCTGGGTTTCTCTCTATTTCCCCCTCTGGGTTTCTCCCTACTTCCCCCTCTGGGTTTCTCTCTATTTCCTCCTCTGGGTTTGTCTCTATTTCCCCCCTCTGGGGGTCGCTCTATTTCCCCCTCTGGGGGTCTCTATTTTCCCCTCTGGGTTTGTCTCTATCTCCCCCCTCTGGGGGTCTCTCTATTTCCACCTCTGGGTTCCTCTCTATTTCCCCCTTTGGGTTTCTCTCTATTTCCCCCTCTTGGGGTCTCTCTATTCCCCCCTCTTGGGGTCTCTTTATTTCCCCCTCTGGATTTCTCTTTATTTCCCCCTCTGGGTTTCTCTCTATTTCCCCCTCTGGATTTCTCTCTATTTCCCCCTCTGTGTTTCTCACTATTTCCCCCTCTGGGTTTCTCTCTATTTCACCCTCTGGGTTTCTCTCTATTTCCCCCTCTGGGTTTCTCTCTATTTCCCCCTCTGGGGGTCTCTCTATTTCCCCCTCTGGGTTTCTCTCTATTTCCCCCTCTGTGTTTCCATCTATTTCCCCCTCTGGGGGTCTCTCTATTTCCCCCTCTGGGTTTCTCTCTATTTCCCCCTCTGGATTTCTCTCTATTTCCCCCCTCTGGGGTCTCTCTAGTTCCCCCCTCCGGGAGTCTCTCTATTTCCCCCTCTGGATTTCTCTCTATTTCCCCCCTCTGAGGGTCTCTCTATTTCCCCCTCTGGGTTTCTTTCTATTTCCCCCTCTGGATTTCTCTCTATTTCCCCCATCTGGGTTTCTCTCTATTTCCCCCTCTGGGTTTCTCTCTACTTCCCCCTCTGGGTTTCTCTCTATTTCCTCCTCTGGGTTTGTCTCTATTTACCCCCTCTGGGGGTATCTCTATTTCCCCTTCTGGGGGTCTCTATTTTCCCCTCTGGGTTTGTCTCTATTTCCCCCCTCTGGGGGTCTCCCTATTTCCACCTCTGGGTTTCTCTCTATTTCCCCCTTTGGGTTTCTCTCTATTTCCCCCTCTGGATTTCTCTCTATTTCCCCCCTCTGGGGGTCTCTCTATTTCACCCTCTGGGGGTCTCTCTATTTCACCCTCTGGGGGTCTCTCTATTTCCCCCTCTTGGGGTCTCTCTATTCCCCCCTCTTGGGGTCTCTTTATTTCCCCCTCTGGGTTTCTCTCTATTTCCCCCTCTGGATTTCTCTCTATTTCCCCCTCTGTGTTTCTCTCTATTTCCCCCTCTGGGGGGCTCTCTATTTTCCCCTCTGGGTTTCTCACTATTTCCCCCTCTGGGTTTCTCTCTATTTCCCCCTCTGGGGGTCTCTCTATTTCCCCCTCTGGGTTTCTCTCTATTTCCCCCACTGGGTTTCTCTCTATTTCCCCCTCTGTGTTTCCCTCTATTTCCCCCTCTGGGGGTCTCTCTACTTCCCCCTCTGGGTTTCTCTCTATTTCCCCCACTGGGGGACTGTCTATTTCCCCCTCTGGGTTTTTCCCTACTTCCCCCTCTGGGTTTCTCTCCATTTCCCCCTCTGGGTTTGTCTCTATTTCCCCCCTCTGGGGGTCTCTCTATTTCCCCCTCTGGGGGTCTCTATTTCCCCCTCTGGGTTTGTCTCTATTTCCCCCCTCTGGGGGTCCCTCTATTTCCACCTCTGGGTTTGTCTCTATTTCCCCCTCTGGGTTTCTCTCTATTTCCCCCTCTGGATTTCTCTCTATTTCCCCCCTCTGGGGTCTCTCTAGTTCCGCCCTCTGGGAGTCTCTCTATTTCCCCCTCTGGATTTCTCTCTATTTCCCCCCTCTGAGGGTCTCTCTATTTCCCCCTCTGGGTTTCTCTCTATTTCCCCCTCTGGATTTCTCTCTATTTCTCCCATCTGGGTTTCTCTCTATTTCCCCCTCTGGGTTTCTCTCTACTTCCCCCTATGGGTTTCTCTCTATTTCCTCCTCTGGGTTTGTCTCTATTTCCCCCCTCTGGGGGTCTCTCTATTTCCCCCCTCTGGGGGTCTCTATTTTCCCCTCTGGGTTTGTCTCTATTTCCCCCCTCTGGGGTTCTCTCTATTTCCACCTCTGGGTTCCTCTCTATTTCCCCCTTTGGGTTTCTCTCTATTCCCCCCTCTTGGGGTCTCTCTATTCCCCCCTCTTGGGGTCTCTTTATTTCCCCCTCTGGATTTCTCTTTACTTCCCCCTCTGGGTTTCTCTCTATTTCCCCCTCTGGATTTCTCTCTATTTCCCCCTCTGTGTTTCTCACTATTTCCCCCTCTGGGTTTCTCTCTATTTCGCCCTCTGGGTTTCTCTCTATTTCCCCCTCTGGGTTTCTCTCTATTTCCCCCTCTGTGTTTCTCTCTATTTCCCCCTCTGGGGGTCTCTCTACTTCCCCCTCTGTGTTACTCTCTATTTTCCCTCTGGGAGTCTCTCTATTTCCCCCTCTGGGTTTCTCTCTATTTCCCCCTTCGGGGGTCTCTCTATTTCCCCCTCTGGATTTCTCTCTATTTACCCCTCTGGGGGTCATTCTATTTCCCCCTCTGGGGGTCTCTCTACTTCCACCTCTGGGGGTCTCTCTATTTCCCCCCCTGGGTTTCTCTCTATTTCCCCCTCTGAGGGTCTCTCTATTTCCCCCTCTGGATTTCTCTCTATTTCCCCCTCTGGGTTTCTCTCTATTTCCCTCTCTGCGGGTCTCTCTATTTCCCCCTCTGGGGGTCTCTCTATTTCCCCCTCTGGGTTTGTCTCTATTTCCCCCTCTGGGGGTCTCTCTATTTCCCCCTCTGGATTTCTCTTTATTTCCCCCTCTGGGTTTCTCTCTATTTCCCCCTCTGGGGGTCTCTATTTCCCCCTCTGGGTTTCTCTCTATTTCCCCCTGTGGGAGTCTCTCTATTTCCCCTTCTGGATTTCTCTCTATTTCCCCCTCTGGGGGTCTCTCTATTTCCCCCTCTGGGGGTCTCTCTATTTCCCCCTCAGGGTTTCTCTCTATTTCCCCCTCTGGGGGTCTCTCTATTTCCGACTCTGGATTTCTCTCTATTTCCCCCTCTGGATATCTCTCTATTTCCCCCTCTGGGTTTCTCTCTATTTCCCCCTCTGTGTTTCCATCTATTTCCCCCTCTGGGGGGCTCTCTATTTCCCCCTCTGGGTTTCTCTCTATTTCCCCCTCTGGATTTCTCTCTATTTCCACCCTCTTGGGTCTCTCTAGTTCCCCCCTCCGGGTGTCTCTCTATTTCCCCCTCTGGATTTCTCTCTATTTCCCCCCTCTGAGGGTCTGTCTATTTCCCCCTCTGGGTTTCTCTCTATTTCCCCCTCTGGGTTTCTCTCTATTTCCCCCCTCTGGGTTTCTCTCTATTTCCCCCCTCTGGGTTTCTCTCTACTTCCCCCTCTGGGTTTCTCTCTATTTCCCCCTCTGGATTTCTCTCTATTTCCCCCCTCTGGGGTCTCTCTAGTTCCACCCTCCGGGAGTCTCTCTATTTCCCCCTCTGGATTTCTCTCTATTTCCCCCCTCTGAGGGTCTCTCTATTTCCCCCTCTGGGTTTCTCTCTATTTCCCCCTCTGGATTTCTCTCTATTTCCCCCATCTGGGTTTCTCTCTATTTCCCCCTCTGGGTTTCTCCCTACTTCCCCCTCTGGGTTTCTCTCTATTTCCTCCTCTGGGTTTGTCTCTATTTCCCCCCTCTGGGGGTCGCTCTATTTCCCCCTCTGGGGGTCTCTATTTTCCCCTCTGGGTTTGTCTCTATCTCCCCCCTCTGGGGGTCTCTCTATTTCCACCTCTGGGTTCCTCTCTATTTCCCCCTTTGGGTTTCTCTCTATTTCCCCCTCTTGGGGTCTCTCTATTCCCCCCTCTTGGGGTCTCTTTATTTCCCCCTCTGGATTTCTCTTTATTTCCCCCTCTGGGTTTCTCTCTATTTCCCCCTCTGGATTTCTCTCTATTTCCCCCTCTGTGTTTCTCACTATTTCCCCCTCTGGGTTTCTCTCTATTTCGCCCTCTGGGTTTCTCTCTATTTCCCCCCTCTGGGTTTCTCTCTATTTCCCCCTCTGGGGTCTCTCTATTTCCCCCTCTGGGTTTCTCTCTATTTCCCCCTCTGTGTTTCCATCTATTTCCCCCTCTGGGGGTCTCTCTATTTCCCCCTCTGGGTTTCTCTCTATTTCCCCCTCTGGATTTCTCTCTATTTCCCCCCTCTGGGGTCTCTCTAGTTCCCCCCTCCGGGAGTCTCTCTATTTCCCCCTCTGGATTTCTCTCTATTTCCCCCCTCTGAGGGTCTCTCTATTTCCCCCTCTGGGTTTCTTTCTATTTCCCCCTCTGGATTTCTCTCTATTTCCCCCATCTGGGTTTCTCTCTATTTCCCCCTCTGGGTTTCTCTCTACTTCCCCCTCTGGGTTTCTCTCTATTTCCTCCTCTGGGTTTGTCTCTATTTACCCCCTCTGGGGGTATCTCTATTTCCCCTTCTGGGGGTCTCTATTTTCCCCTCTGGGTTTGTCTCTATTTCCCCCCTCTGGGGGTCTCCCTATTTCCACCTCTGGGTTTCTCTCTATTTCCCCCTTTGGGTTTCTCTCTATTTCCCCCTCTGGATTTCTCTCTATTTCCCCCCTCTGGGGGTCTCTCTATTTCACCCTCTGGGGGTCTCTCTATTTCACCCTCTGGGGGTCTCTCTATTCCCCCTCTTGGGGTCTCTCTATTCCCCCCTCTTGGGGTCTCTTTATTTCCCCCTCTGGGTTTCTCTCTATTTCCCCATCTGGATTTCTCTCTATTTCCCCTCTGTGTTTCTCTCTATTTCCCCCTCTGGGGGGCTCTCTATTTTCCCCTCTGGGTTTCTCACTATTTCCCCCTCTGGGTTTCTCTCTATTTCCCCCTCTGGGGGTCTCTCTATTTCCCCCTCTGGGTTTCTCTCTATTTCCCCCACTGGGTTTCTCTCTATTTCCCCCTCTGTGTTTCCCTCTATTTCCCCCTCTGGGGGTCTCTCTACTTCCCCCTCTGGGTTTCTCTCTATTTCCCCCACTGGGGGACTGTCTATTTCCCCCTCTGGGTTTTTCCCTACTTCCCCCTCTGGGTTTCTCTCCATTTCCCCCTCTGGGTTTGTCTCTATTTCCCCCCTCTGGGGGTCTCTCTATTTCCCCCTCTGGGGGTCTCTATTTCCCCCTCTGGGTTTGTCTCTATTTCCCCCTCTGGATTTCTCTCTATTTCCCCCTCTGTGTTTCCATCTATTTCCCCCTCTGGGGGTCTCTCTATTTCCCCCTCTGGGTTTCTCTCTATTTCCCCCTCTGGGTTTCTCTCTATTTCCCCCTCTGGGTTTCTCTCCATTTCCTCTTCTGGGTTTCCCTCTATTTCCCCCTCTGGGTTTCTCTCTATTTCCCCCACTGGGGGTCTCTCTATTTGCCCCTCTGGGGGTCTCTCTATTTCACCCTCTGGGTTACTCTCTATTTCCCCTCTGGGAGTCTCTCTATTTCCACCTCTGGGTTTCTCTCTATTTCCCCCTTCGGGGGTCTCTCTATTTCCCCCTCTGGATTTCTCTCTATTTCCCCCTCTGGGGTTCTCTCTATTTCCGACTCTGGATTTCTCTCTATTTCCCCCTCTGGATTTCTCTCTATTTCCCCCTCTGGGTTTCTCTCCATTTCCCCCTCTGGGTTTCTCTCTATTTCCCCCTCTGGGAGACTCTCTATTTCCCCCTCTGGGTTTCTCTCTATTTCCCCCTCTGGGTTTCTCTCTATTTCCCCCTCTGGGTGACTCTATTTCCCCCTCTGGGTTTCTCTCTATTTTCCCCTCTGGGTTTCTCTCTATCTCCCTCTCTGGGGGTCTCTCTATTTATCCCTCTGGGTTTCTCTCTATTTCCCCCTCTGGGGGTCTCTCTATTTCCCCCTCTGGTTTTCTCTCTATTTCCCCCTCTGGGTTTCTCTCTATTTCCCCCTCTGGGGGTCTCTCTACTATCCCCTCTGGGGGTCTCTCTATTTCCCCCTCTGGGTTTCTCTCTATTTCCCCCTCTGGGTTTCTCTCTATTTCCTCCTCTGGGTTTGTCTCTATTTCCCCCTCTGGGGGTCTCTCTATTTCCCCCTCTGGGTTTCCCTCTAATTCCCCCTGTGGGGGTCTCTCTATTTTCCCCTCTGGGGGTCTCTCTATTTCCCCCTCTGGGTTTCTCTCTATTTCCCCCTCTGGGTTTCTCTCTATTTCCTCCTCTGGGTTTGTCTCTATTTCCCCCCTCTGGGTTTCTCTCTATTTCCCCCTCTGGGGGACTGTCTATTTCCCCCTCTGGGTTTCTCTCTACTTCCCCCTCTGGGTTTCTCTCCATTTCCCTCTCTGGGTTTGTCTCTATTTCCCCCCTCTGGGGGTCTCTCTATTTCCCCCTCTGGGGGTCTCTATTTCCCCCTCTGGGTTTGTCTCTATTTCCCCCCTCTGGGGGTCCCTCTATTTCCACCCCTGGGTTTGTCTCTATTTCCCCCTCTGGGTTTCTCTCTATTTCCCCCTCTGGATTTCTCTCTATTTCCCCCCTCTGGGGTCTCTCTAGTTCCCCCCTCCGGGAGTCTCTCTATTTCTCTCTCTGGATTTCTCTCTATTTCCCCCCTCTGAGGGTCTGTCTATTTCCCCCTCTGGGTTTCTCTCTATTTCCCCCTCTGGATTTCTCTCTATTTCCCCCCTCTGGGTTTCTCTCTATTTCCCCCTCTGTGTTTCTCTCTATTTCCCCCTCTGGGGGTCTCTCTACTTCCCCCTCTGGGTTTCTCTCTATTTCCCCCTCTGGGTTTCTCTCTATTTCCCCCTCTGGGGGACTGTCTATTTCCCCCTCTGGGTTTCTCTCTACTTCCCCCTCTGGGTTTCTCTCCATTTCCCCCTCTGGGTTTGTCTCTATTTCCCCCCTCTGGGGGTCTCTCTATTTCCCCCTCTGGGTTTGTCTCTATTTCCCCCCTCTGGGGGTCCCTCTATTTCCACCCCTGGGTTTGTCTCTATTTCCCCCTCTGGATTTCTCTCTATTTCCCCCCTCTGGGGTCTCTCTAGTTCCCCCCTCCGGGAGTCTCTCTATTTCTCCCTCTGGATTTCTCTCTATTTCCCCCCTCTGAGGGTCTGTCTATTTCCCCCTCTGGGTTTCTCTCTATTTCCCCCTCTGGATTTCTCTCTATTTCCCCCTTCTGGGTTTCTCTCTATTTCCCCCCTCTGGGTTTCTCTCTACTTCCCCCTCTGGGTTTCTCTCTATTTCCCCCTCTGGATTTCTCTCTATTTCCCCCCTCTGGGGTCTCTCTAGTTCCCCCCTCCGGGAGTCTCTCTATTTCCCCCTCTGGATTTCTCTCTATTTCCCCCCTCTGAGGGTCTCTCTATTTCCCCCTCTGGGTTTCTCTCTATTTCCCCCTCTGGATTTCTCTCTATTTCCCCCATCTGGGTTTCTCTCTATTTCCCCCTCTGGGTTTCTCTCTACTTCCCCCTCTGGGTTTCTCTCTATTTCCTCCTCTGGGTTTGTCTCTATTTCCCCCCTCTGGGGGTCGCTCTATTTCCCCCTCTGGGGGTGTCTATTTTCCCCTCTGGGTTTGTCTCTATTTCCCCCCTCTGGGGGTCTCTCTATTTCCACCTCTGGGTTCCTCTCTATTTCCCCCTTTGGGTTTCTCTCTATTTCCCCTTCTTGGGGTCTCTCTATTCCCCCCTCTTGGGGTCTCTTTATTTCCCCCTCTGGATTTCTCTTTATTTCCCCCTCTGGGTTTCTCTCTATTTCCCCCTCTGGATTTCTCTCTATTTCCCCCTCTGTGTTTCTCACTATTTCCCCCTCTGGGTTTCTCTCTATTTCGCCCTCTGGGTTTCTCTCTATTTCCCCCTCTGGGGGGCTCTCTATTTCCCCCTCTGGGGGGCTCTCTATTTCCCCCTCTGGGTTTCTCTCTATTTCCCCCTCTGAGTGTCTCTCTATTTCCCCCTCTGAGTGTCTCTCTATTTCCCCCTCTGGGTTTCTCTCTATTTCCCCCTCTGGATTTCTCTCTATTTCCCCCTCTGTGTTTCTCTCTATTTCCCCCTCTGGGGGTCTCTCTATTTCCCCCTCTGGGTTTCTCTCTATTTCGCCCTCTGGGTTTCTCTCTATTTCCACCTCTGGGGGGCTCTCTATTTTCCCCTCTGGGTTTCTCTCTATTTCGCCCTCGGGGTTTCTCTCTATTTCGCCCTCTGGGTTTCTCTCTATTTCGCCCTCTGGGTTTCTCTCTATTTCCCCCTCTGGGTTTCTCTCTATTTCCCCCTCTGGGGGTCTCTCTATTTCCCCCTCTGGGGGTCTCTCTATTTCCCCCTCTGGGGGTCTCTCTATTTCACCCTCTGGGTTACTCTCTATTTCCCCTCTGGGAGTCTCTCTATTTCCACCTCTGGGTTCTCTCTATTTCCCCCTTCGGGGGTCTCTCTATTTCCCCCTCTGGATTTCTCTCTATTTCCCCCTCTGGGGTTCTCTCTATTTCCGCCTCTGGATTTCTCTCTATTTCCCCTCTGGATTTCTCTCTATTTCCCCCTCTGGGTTTCTCTCATTTTCCCCCTCTGGGTTTCTCTCTATTTCCCCCTCTGGGTTTCTATTTCCCCCTCTGGGTTTCACTCTACTTCCCCCTCTGGGGGTCTCTCTATTTCCCCCTCTGGGTTTCTCTCTATTTCCCCCTCTGTGTTTCTCTCTAATTCCCCTCTGGGGGTCTCTCTATCTCCCCCTCTGGGTTTCTCTCTATTTAACCCTCTGGGGTCTCTGTATTTCCCCCTCTGGGGGTCTCTCTATTTCCCCCTCTGGGTCTCTCTCTATTTCCCCCTCTGTGTTTCTCTCTATTTCCCCCTCTGAGGGTCTCTCTACTTTCCCCCTCTGGGTTCTCTCTATTTCACCCTCTGGGTTTCTCTCTATTTCCCCCTCTGGGGTTCTCTCTATTTCCCCCTCTGGGTTTCTCTCTATTTCCCCCTCTGGGGTCTCTCTATTTCCCCCTCTGGGGGTCTCCTCTATTTCCCCCTCTGGTGTTTCTCTCTATTTTCCCCCTCTGGGGGGCTCTCTATTTCCCCCTCTGGGTTTCTCTCTATTTCACCCCTCTGGATTTCTCTCTATTCCCCCTCTGGGGGTCTCTCTATTTCACCCTCTGGATTTCTCTCTATTTCCCCCTCTAGGGGTCTCTCTATTTCCCCCTCTGGGTTTCTCTCTATTTCGCCCTCTGGGTTTCTCTCTATTTCCCCCTCTGGGGGGCTCTCTATTTCCCCTCTGGGTTTCTCTCTATTTCGCCCCTCGGGGTTTCTCTCTATTTCCCCCCTCTGGGTTTCTCTCTATTTCGCCCTCTGGGTTTCTCTCTATTTCCCCCTCTGGGGGTCTCTCTATTTCCCCCTCTGGGGGTCTCTCTATTTCCCCCTCTGAGTTTCTCTCTATTTCCCCCTCTGAGGGTCTCTCTATTTCCCCCTCTGGGTTTCTCTCTATTTCCCCCTCTGGGGGTCTCTCTATTTCCCCCTCTGGGTTTCTCTCTATTTCCCCCCTGAGGGTCTCTCTATTTCCCCCTCTGGGTTTCTCTCTATTTCCCCCTCTGGGTTTCTCTCTATTTCCCCCCTCTGGGGGTCTCTCTATTTCCCCCTCTGGGTTTCTCTCTATTTTGCCCTCTGGGTTTCTCTCTATTTCCCCCTCTGGGTTTCTCTCTATTTCCCCCTCTGGATTTCTCTCTATTTCCCCCATCTGGGTTTCTCTCTATTTCCCCCTCTGGGTTTCTCTCTACTTCCCCCTCTGGGTTTCTCTCTAATTCCTCCTCTGGGTTTGTCTCTATTTCCCCCCTCTGGGGGTCTCTCTATTTCCCCCTCTGGATTTCTCTCTATTTCCCCCTCTGGGTTTGTCTCTATTTGCCCCCTCTGGGGGTCTCTCTATTTCCACCTCTGGGTTTCTCTCTATTTCCCCCTTTGGGTTTCTCTCTATTTCCCCCTCTGGGGGTCTCTCTATTTCCCCCTCTGGGTTTCCCTCTAATTCCCCCTGTGGGGGTCTCTCTATTTTCCCCTCTGGGGGTCTCTCTATTTCCCACTCTGGGTTTCTCTCTATTTCCCCCTCTGGGTTTCTCTCTATTTCCCCCTCTGGGGGTCTCTATTTCCCCCTCTGGGTTTCTGTATATTTCCCCCGCTGGGGGTCTCTCTATTTCCCCCTCTGGATTTCTCTCTATTTCCCCCTCTGGATTTCTCTCTATTTCCCCCTCTGGGTTTCTCTCTATTTCCCCCTCTGTGTTTCCATCTATTTCCCCCTCTGGGGTCTCTCTATTTCCCCCTCTGGGTTTCTCTCTATTTCCCCCTCTGGGTTTCTCTCCATTTCCTCGTCTGGGTTTCCCTCTATTTCCCCCTCTGGGTTTCTCTCTATTTCCCCCTCTGGGGGTCTCTCTATTTCCCCCTCTGGGGGTCTCTCTATTTCCCCCTCTGGGGGTCTCTCTATTTCACCCTCTGGGTTTCTCTCTATTTCCCCTCTGGGTTTCTCTCTATTTCCTCCTCTGTGTTTCCCTCTATTTCCCCCTCTGGGGGTCTCTCTATTCCCCCCTCTGGGTTTCTCTCCATTTACTCTTCTGGGTTTCCCTCTATTTCCCCCTCTGGGTTTCTCTCTATTTCCCCCTCTGGGGGTCTCTCTATTTCCCCCTCTGGGGGTCTCTCTATTTCACCCTCTGGGTTACTCTCTATTTCCCCTCTGGGAGTCTCTCTATTTCCCCCTCTGGATTTCTCTCTATTTCCCCCTTCGGGGGTCTCTCTATTTCCCCCTCTGGATGTCTCTCTATTTCCCCCTCTGGGGTTCTCTCTATTTCCGACTCTGGATTTCTCTCTATTTCCCCCTCTGGATTTCTCTCTATTTCCCCCTCTGGGTTTCTCTCCATTTCCCCCTCTGGGTTTCTCTCTATTTCCCCCTCTGGGAGACTCTCTATTTCCCCCTCTGGGTTTCTCTCTATTTCCCCCTCTGGGTTTCTCTCTATTTCCCCCTCTGGGGGACTCTCTATTTCCCCCTCTGGGTTTCTCTCTATTTTCCCCTCTGGGTTTCTCTCTATATCCCCCTCTGGGGGTCTCTCTATTTATCCCTCTGGGTTTCTCTCTATTTCCCCCTCTGGGGGTCTCTCTATTTCCCCCTCTGGTTTTCTCTCTATTTCCCCCGCTGGGTTTCTCTCTATTTCCCCCTCTGGGGGTCTCTCTACTATCCCCTCTGGGGGTCTCTCTATTTCCCCCTCTGGGTTTCTCTCTATTTCCCCCTCTGGGTTTCTCTCTATTTCCCCCTCTGTGTTTCCCTCTATTTCCCCCTCTGGGGGTCTCTCTACTTCCCCCTCTGGGTTTCTCTCTATTTCCCCCTCTGGGGGACTGTCTATTTCCCCCTCTGGGTTTTTCCCTACTTCCCCCTCTGGGTTTCTCTCCATTTCCCCCTCTGGGTTTGTCTCTATTTCCCCCCTCTGGGGGTCTCTCTATTTCCCCCTCTGGGGGTCTCTATTTCCCCCTCTTGGTTTGTCTCTATTTCCCCCCTCTGGGGGTCCCTCTATTTCCACCTCTGGGTTTGTCTCTATTTCCCCCTCTGGGTTTCTCTCTATTTCCCCCTCTGGATTTCTCTCTATTTCCCCCCTCTGGGGTCTCTCTAGTTCCCCCCTCCGGGAGTCTCTCTATTTCCCCCTCTGGATTTCTCTCTATTTCCCCCCTCTGAGGGTCTCTCTATTTCCCCCTCTGGGTTTCTCTCTATTTCCCCCTCTGGATTTCTCTCTATTTCCCCCTCTGGGTTTCTCTCTATTTCCCCCTCTGGGTTTCCCTCTATTTCCCCCCTCTGAGGGTCTGTCTATTTCCCCCTCTGGGTTTCTCTCTATTTCCCCCTCTGGGGGTCTCTCTATTTCCCCCTCTGGGGGTCTCTTTATTTCCCCCTCTGGATTTCTCTCTATTTCCCCCCCTGGGTTTCTCTCTATTTCCCTCTCTGCGGGTCTCTCTATTTCCCCCTCTGCGGGTCTCTCTATTTCCCCCTCTAGGTTTCTCTCTATTTCCCCCTCTGGGGGTCTCTCTATTTCCCCCTCTGGGTTTCCCTCTAATTCCCCCTGTGGGGGTCTCTCTATTCTCCCCTCTGGGGGTCTCTCTATTTCCCACTCTGGGTTTCTCTCTATTTCCCCCTCTGGGTTTCTCTCTATTTCCCCCTCTGGGGGTCTCTATTTCCCCCTCTGGGTTTCTGTATATTTCCCCCGCTGGGGGTCTCTCTATTTCCCCCTCTGGATTTCTCTCTATTTCCCCCTCTGGATTTCTCTCTATTTCCCCCTCTGGGTTTCTCTCGATTTCCCCCTCTGTGTTTCCATCTATTTCCCCCTCTGGGGGTCTCTCTATTTCCCCCTCTGCGTTTCTCTCTATTTCCCCCTCTGGGTTTCTCTCCATTTCCTCTTCTGGGTTTCTCTCTATTTCCCCCTCTGTGTTTCCATCTATTTCCCCCTCTGGGGGTCTCTCTATTTCCCCCTCTGGATTTCTCTCTATTTCCCCCTCTGGGTTTCTCTCTATTTCCCCCTCTGGGTTTCCCTCTATTTCCCCCCTCTGAGGGTCTGTCTATTTCCCCCTCTGGGTTTCTCTCTATTTCCCCCTCTGGATTTCTCTCTATTTCCCCCATCTGGGTTTCTCTCTATTTCCCCCTCTGCGTTTCTCTCTACTTCCCCCTCTGGGTTTCTCTCTATTTCCCCCCTTTGTGGGTCTCTCTATTTCCCCCTCTGGGGGTCTCTATTTTCCCCTCTGGGTTTGTCTCTATTTCCCCCCTCTGGGGGTCTCTTTATTTCCACCTCTGGGTTTCTCTCTATTTCCCCCTTTGGGTTTCTCTCTATTTCCCCCTCTGGATTTCTCTCTATTTCCCCCCTCTGGGGGTCTCTCTATTTCACCCTCTGGGGGTCTCTCTATTTCCCCCTCTTGGGGTCTCTCTATTCCCCCCTCTTGGGGTCTCTTTATTTCCCACTCTGGGTTTCTCTCTATTTCCCCCTCTGGGGGTCTCTCTACCTCCCCCTCTGGGGGTCTCTCTATTTCCCCCTCTGGGTTTCTCTCTATTTCCCCCTCTGGGGGTCTCTCTATTTCCCCCTCTGGGGGTCTCTTTATTTCCCCCTCTGGATTTCTCTCTATTTCCCCCTCTGGGTTTCTCTCTATTTCCCTCTCTGCGGGTCTCTCTATTTCCCCCTCTGGGGGTCTCTCTATTTCCCCCTCTAGGTTTCTCTCTATTTCCCCCTCTGGGGGTCTCTCTATTTCCCCCTCTGGGTTTCCCTCTAATTCCCCCTGTGGGGGTCTCTCTATTTTCCCCTCTGGGGGTCTCTCTATTTCCCACTCTGGGTTTCTCTCTATTTCCCCCTCTGGGTTTCTCTCTATTTCCCCCTCTGGGGGTCTCTATTTCCCCCTCTGGGTTTCTGTATATTTCCCCCGCTGGGGGTCTCTCTATTTCCCCCTCTGGATTTCTCTCTATTTCCCCCTCTGGATTTCTCTCTATTTCCCCCTCTGGGTTTCTCTCTATTTCCCCCTCTGTGTTTCCATCTATTTCCCCCTCTGGGGGTGTCTATTTTCCCCTCTGGGTTTGTCTCTATTTCCCCCCTCTGGGGGTCTCTCTACTTCCAACTCTGGGTTCCTCTCTTTTTCCCCCTCTGGGTTTCTCTCTATTTCCCCCTCTGGATTTCTCTCTATTTCCCCCTCTGTGTTTCTCTCTATTTCCCCCTCTGGGGGTCTCTCTATTTCCCCCTCTGGGTTTCTCTCTATTTCGCCCTCTGGGTTTCTCTCTATTTCCCCCTCTGGGGGGCTCTCTATTTTCCCCTCTGGGTTTCTCTCTATTTCGCCCTCGGGGTTTCTCTCTATTTCGCCCTCTGGGTTTCTCTCTATTTCGCCCTCTGGGTTTCTCTCTATTTCCCCCTCTGGGGGTCTCTCTATTTCCCCCTCTGAGTTTCTCTCTATTTCCCCCTCTGAGGGTCTCTCTATTTCCCCCTCTGGGTTTCTCTCTATTTCCCCCTCTGGGGGGTCTCTCTATTTCCCCCTCTGAGTTTCTCTCTATTTCCCCCCCTGAGGGTCTCTCTATTTCCCCCTCTGGGTTTCTCTCTATTTCCCCCTCTGGGTTTCTCTCTATTTCCCCCTCTGGGGGTCTCTCTATTTCCCCCTCTGGGTTTCTCTCTATTTTGCCCTCTGGGTTTCTCTCTATTTCCCCCTCTGGGTTTCTCTCTATTTTCCCCTCTGGGTTTCTCTCTATTTCCCCCTCTGGGTTTCTCTCTATTTCCCCCTCTGGGTTTCTCTCTATTTCCCCCTCTGGGGGTCTCTCTATTTCCCCCTTTGGGTTTCTCTCTACTTCCCCCTCTGGGGGTCTCTCTATTTCCCCCTCTGGGTTTCTCTCTATTTCCCCCTCTGTGTTTCTCTCTAATTCCCCCTCTGGGGGTCTCTCTATTTCCCCCTCTGGGTTTCTCTCTATTTCACCCTCTGGGGGTCTCTGTATTTCCCCCTCTGGGGGTCTCTCTATTTCCCCCTCTGGGTCTCTCTCTATTTCCCCCTCTGTGTTTCTCTCTATTTCCCCCTCTGAGGGTCTCTCTATTTCCCCCTCTGGGTTTCTCTCTATTTCACCCTCTGGGTTTCTCTCTATTTCCCCCTCTGGGGGTCTCTCTATTTCCCCCTCTGGGTTTCTCTCTATTTCACCCTCTGGGTTTCTCTCTATTTCCCCCTCTGGGGGTCTCTCTATTTCCCCCTCTGTGTTTCTCTCTATTTCCCCCTCTGGGGGGCTCTCTATTTCCCCCTCTGGGTTTCTCTCTATTTCACCCTCTGGATTTCTCTCTATTTCCCCCTCTGGGGGTCTCTCTATTTCACCCTCTGGATTTCTCTCTATTTCCCCCTCTGGGGGTCTCTCTATTTCCCCCTCTGGGTTTCTCTCTATTTCGCCCTCTGGGTTTCTCTCTATTTCCCCCTCTGGGGGGCTCTCTATTTTCCCCTCTGGGTTTCTCTCTATTTCGCCCTCGGGGTTTCTCTCTATTTCCCCCTCTGGGTTTCTCTCTATTTCGCCCTCTGGGTTTCTCTCTATTTCCCCCTCTGGGGGTCTCTCTATTTCCCCCTCTGGGGGACTCTCTATTTCCCCCTCTGAGTTTCTCTCTATTTCCCCCTCTGAGGGTCTCTCTATTTCCCCCTCTGGGTTTCTCTCTATTTCCCCCTCTGGGGGGTCTCTCTATTTCCCCCTCTGAGTTTCTCTCTATTTCCCCCCCTGAGGGTCTCTCTATTTCCCCCTCTGGGTTTCTCTCTATTTCCCCCTCTGGGTTTCTCTCTATTTCCCCCTCTGGGGGTCTCTCTATTTCCCCCTCTGGGTTTCTCTCTATTTTGCCCTCTGGGTTTCTCTCTATTTCCCCCTCTGGATTTCTCTCTATTTCCCCCCTCTGGGGGTCTCTCTATTTCACCCTCTGGGGGTCTCTCTATTTCCCCCTCTTGGGGTCTCTCTATTCCCCCCTCTTGGGGTCTCTTTATTTCCCACTCTGGGTTTCTCTCTATTTCCCCCTCTGGGGGTCTCTCTACTTCCCCCTCTGGGGGTCTCTCTATTTCCCCCTCTGGGTTTCTCTCTATTTCCCCCTCTGGGGGTCTCTCTATTTCCCCCTCTGGGGGTCTCTTTATTTCCCCCTCTGGATTTCTCTCTATTTCCCCCTCTGGGTTTCTCTCTATTTCCCTCTCTGCGGGTCTCTCTATTTCCCCCTCTGGGGGTCTCTCTATTTCCCCCTCTAGGTTTCTCTCTATTTCCCCCTCTGGGGGTCTCTCTATTTCCCCCTCTGGGTTTCCCTCTAATTCCCCCTGTGGGGGTCTCTCTATTTTCCCCTCTGGGGGTCTCTCTATTTCCCACTCTGGGTTTCTCTCTATTTCCCCCTCTGGGTTTCTCTCTATTTCCCCCTCTGGGGGTCTCTATTTCCCCCTCTGGGTTTCTGTATATTTCCCCCGCTGGGGGTCTCTCTATTTCCCCCTCTGGATTTCTCTCTATTTCCCCCTCTGGATTTCTCTCTATTTCCCCCTCTGGGTTTCTCTCTATTTCCCCCTCTGTGTTTCCATCTATTTCCCCCTCTGGGGGTCTCTCTATTTCCCCCTCTGGATTTCTCTCTATTTCCCCCCTCTGGGGTCTCTCTAGTTCCCCCCTCCGGGAGTCTCTCTATTTCCCCCTCTGGATTTCTCTCTATTTCCCCCCTCTGAGGGTCTCTCTATTTCCCCCTCTGGGTTTCTCTCTATTTCCCCCTCTGGATTTCTCTCTATTTCCCCCATGTGGGTTTCTCTCTATTTCCCCCTCTGGGTTTCTCTCTATTTCCTCCTCTGGGTTTGTCTCTATTTCCCCCCTCTGGGGGTCGCTCTATTTCCCCCTCTGGGGGTGTCTATTTTCCCCTCTGGGTTTGTCTCTATTTCCCCCCTCTGGGGGTCTCTCTATTTCCACCTCTGGGTTTCTCTCTATTTCGCCCTCTGGGTTTCTCTCTATTTCCCCCTCTGGGGGGCTCTCTATTTTCCCCTCTGGGTTTCTCTCTATTTCGCCCTCGGGGTTTCTCTCTATTTCGCCCTCTGGGTTTCTCTCTATTTCGCCCTCTGGGTTTCTCTCTATTTCCCCCTCTGGGGGTCTCTCTATTTCCCCCTCTGAGTTTCTCTCTATTTCCCCCTCTGAGGGTCTCTCTATTTCCCCCTCTGGGTTTCTCTCTATTTCCCCCTCTGGGGGGTCTCTCTATTTCCCCCTCTGAGTTTCTCTCTATTTCCCCCCCTGAGGGTCTCTCTATTTCCCCCTCTGGGTTTCTCTCTATTTCCCCCTCTGGGTTTCTCTCTATTTCCCCCTCTGGGGGTCTCTCTATTTCCCCCTCTGGGTTTCTCTCTATTTTGCCCTCTGGGTTTCTCTCTATTTCCCCCTCTGGGTTTCTCTCTATTTTCCCCTCTGGGTTTCTCTCTATTTCCCCCTCTGTGTTTCTCTCTATTTCCCCCTCTGAGGGTCTCTCTATTTCCCCCTCTGGGTTTCTCTCTATTTCACCCTCTGGGGTTCTCTCTATTTCCCCCTCTGGGGGTCTCTCTATTTCCCCCTCTGGGTTTCTCTCTATTTCACCCTCTGGGTTTCTCTCTATTTCCCCCTCTGGGGGTCTCTCTATTTCCCCCTCTGTGTTTCTCTCTATTTCCCCCTCTGGGGGGCTCTCTATTTCCCCCTCTGGGTTTCTCTCTATTTCGCCCTCTGGGTTTCTCTCTATTTCCCCCTCTGGGGGGCTCTCTATTTTCCCCTCTGGGTTTCTCTCTATTTCGCCCTCGGGGTTTCTCTCTATTTCCCCCTCTGGGTTTCTCTCTATTTCGCCCTCTGGGTTTCTCTCTATTTCCCCCTCTGGGGGTCTCTCTATTTCCCCCTCTGGGGGACTCTCTATTTCCCCCTCTGAGTTTCTCTCTATTTCCCCCTCTGAGGGTCTCTCTATTTCCCCCTCTGGGTTTCTCTCTATTTCCCCCTCTGGGGGGTCTCTCTATTTCCCCCTCTGAGTTTCTCTCTATTTCCCCCCCTGAGGGTCTCTCTATTTCCCCCTCTGGGTTTCTCTCTATTTCCCCCTCTGGGTTTCTCTCTATTTCCCCCTCTGGGGGTCTCTCTATTTCCCCCTCTGGGTTTCTCTCTATTTTGCCCTCTGGGTTTCTCTCTATTTCCCCCTCTGGGTTTCTCTCTATTTCCCCCTCTGGGTTTCTCTCTATTTCCCCCTCTGGGTTTCTCTCTATTTCCCCCTCTGGGGGTCTCTCTATTTCCCCCTTTGGGTTTCTCTCTACTTCCCCCTCTGGGGGTCTCTCTATTTCCCCCTCTGGGTTTCTCTCTATTTCACCCTCTGGGGGTCTCTCTATTTCCCCCTCTGGGTTTCTCTCTATTTCCCCCTCTGTGTTTCTCTCTATTTCCCCCTCTGGGGGTCTCTCTATTTCCCCCTCTGGGTTTCTCTCTATTTCACCCTCTGGGTTTCTCTCTATTTCCCCCTCTGGGGGTCTCTCTATTTCCCCCTCTGGGTTTCTCTCTATTTCACCCTCTGGGTTTCTCTCTATTTCCCCCTCTGGGGGTCTCTCTATTTCCCCCTCTGTGTTTCTCTCTATTTCCCCCTCTGGGGGGCTCTCTATTTCCCCCTCTGGGTTTCTCTCTATTTCACCCTCTGGATTTCTCTCTATTTCCTCCTCTGGGGGTCTCTCTATTTCACCCTCTGGATTTCTCTCTATTTCCCCCTCTGGGGGTCTCTCTATTTCCCCCTCTGGGTTTCTCTCTATTTCCCTCTCTGTGTTTCTCTCTATTTCCCCCTCTGTGTTTCTCTCTATTTCCCCCTCTGGGGGTCTCTCTATTTCGCCCTCTGGGTTTCTCTCTATTTCACCCTCTGGGGGTCTCTCTATTTCCCCCTCTGGGGGTCTCTCTATTTCCCCCTCTGCGTTTCTCTCTATTTCCCCCTCTGTGTTTCTCTCTATTTCCCCCTCTGGGGGTCTCTCTATTTCCCCCTCTGGGTTTCTCTCTATTTCACCCTCTGGGTTTCTCTCTATTTCCCCCTCTGGGGGTCTCTCTATTTCCCCCTCTGAGTTTCTCTCTATTTCACCCTCTGGGTTTCTCTCTATTTCACCCTCTGGGTTTCTCTCTATTTCCCGCTCTGTGTTTCTCTCTATTTCCCCCTCTGGGGGTCTCTCTATTTCCCCCTCTGTGTTTCTCTCTATTTCGCCCTCTGGGGGTCTCTCTATTTCCCCCTCTGGGGTCTCTCTATTTCCCCCTCTGTGTTTGTCTCTATTTCCCCCTCTGTGTTTGTCTCTATTTCCCCCTCTGGGGGTCTCTCTATTTCCCCCTCTGGGTTTCTCTCTATTTCACCCTCTGGATTTCTCTCTATTTCACCCTCTGGATTTCTCTCTATTTCCCCCTCTGGGTTTCTCTCTATTTCCCCCTCTGGGGGTCTCTCTATTTCCCCCTCTGGGTTTCTCTCTATTTCACCCTCTGGATTTCTCTCTATTTCACCCTCTGGATTTCTCTCTATTTCCCCCTCTGGGTTTCTCTCTATTTCACCCTCTGGATTTCTCTCTATTTCACCCTCTGGATTTCTCTCTATTTCCCCCTCAGGGTTTCTCTCTATTTCCCCCTCTGGGGGTCTCTCTATTTCCCCCTCTGGGTTTCTCTCTATTTCACCCTCTGGATTTCTCTCTATTTCCCCCTCTGTGTTTCTCTCTATTTCCCCCTCTGTGTTTGTCTCTATTTCCCCCTCTGGGGGTCTCTCTATTTCCCCCTCTGTGTTTCTCTCTATTTCCCCCTCTGTGTTTCTCTCTATTTCCCCCTCTGTGTTTCTCTCTATTTCCCCCTCTGTGTTTCTCTCTATTTCCCCCTCTGTGTTTCTCTCTATTTCCCCCTCTGGATTTCTCTCTATTTCCCCCTCAGGGTTTCTCTCTATTTCCCCCTCTGGGGGTCTCTCTATTTCCCCCTCTGGGTTTCTCTCTATTTCCCCCTCGGTGTTTCTCTCTATTTCCCCCTCTGTGTTTCTCTCTATTTCCCCCTCTGGATTTCTCTCTATTTCCCCCTCAGGGTTTCTCTCTATTTCCCCCTCTGGGGGTCTCTCTATTTCCCCCTCTGGGTTTCTCTCTATTTCCCCCTCTGTGTTTCTCTCTATTTCCCCCTCTGTGTTTCTCTCTATTTCCCCCTCTGTGTTTCTCTCTATTTCCCCCTCTGTGTTTCTCTCTATTTCCCCCTCTGGGTTTCTCTCTATTTCCCCCTCTGGGTTTCTCTCTATTTCCCCCTCTGGGGGTCTCTCTATTTCCCCCTCTGTGTTTCTCTCTATTTCCCCCTCTGTGTTTCTCTCTATTTCCCCCTCTGTGTTTGTCTCTATTTCCCCCTCTGTGTTTGTCTCTATTTCCCCCTCAGGGGGTCTCTCTATTTCCCCCTCAGGGTTTCTCTCTATTTCCCCCTCTGTGTTTCTCTCTATTTCCCCCTCTGTGTTTCTCTCTATTTCCCCCTCTGGGTTTCTCTCTATTTCCCCCTCTGTGTTTCTCTCTATTTCCCCCTCTGTGTTTCTCTCTATTTCCCCCTCTGGGTTTCTCTCTATTTCCCCCTCTGGGTTTCTCTCAATTTCCCCCTCTGGGTTTGTCTCTATTTCACCCTCTGGGGGACTCTCTATTTCCCCCTCTGGGTTTCTCTCTATTTCCCCCTCTGTGTTTCTCTCTATTTCCCCCTCTGTGTTTCTCTCTATTTCCCCCTCTGGGTTTCTCTCTATTTCCCCCTCTGGGTTTGTCTCTATTTCACCCTCTGGGGGACTCTCTATTTCCCCCTCTGGGGGTCTCTCTATTTCCCCCTCTGTGTTTCTCTCTATTTCCCCCTCAGGGTTTCTCTCTATTTCCCCCTCTGTGTTTCTCTCTATTTCCCCCTCTGTGTTTCTCTCTATTTCCCCCTCTGGGTTTCTCTCTATTTCCCCCTCTGTGTTTCTCTCTATTTCCCCCTCTGTGTTTCTCTCTATTTCCCCCTCTGTGTTTCTCTCTATTTCCCCCTCTGTGTTTCTCTCTATTTCCCCCTCTGTGTTTCTCTCTATTTCCCCCTCTGGGTTTCTCTCTATTTCCCCCTCTGGGTTTCTCTCTATTTCCCCCTCTGGGTTTCTCTCTATTTCCCCCTCTGTGTTTCTCTCTATTTCCCCCTCTGTGTTTCTCTCTATTTCCCCCTCTGGGTTTCTCTCTATTTCCCCCTCTGGGTTTCTCTCTATTTCACCCTCTGGGGGACTCTCTATTTTCCCCTCTGTGTTTCTCTCTATTTCCCCCTCTGTGTTTCTCTCTATTTCCCCCTCTGGGTTTCTCTCTATTTCCCCCTCTGGGTTTCTCTCTATTTCACCCTCTGGGGGACTCTCTATTTTCCCCTCTGTGTTTGTCTCTATTTCCCCCTCTGGGGGACTCTCTATTTCCCCCTCAGGGTTTCTCTCTATTTCCCCCTCTGTGTTTCTCTCTATTTCCCCCTCTGGGTTTCTCTCTATTTCCCCCTCTGGGTTTCTCTCTATTTCACCCTCTGGGGGACTCTCTATTTTCCCCTCTGTGTTTGTCTCTATTTCCCCCTCTGGGGGACTCTCTATTTCCCCCTCAGGGTTTCTCTCTATTTCCCCCTCTGTGTTTCTCTCTATTTCCCCCTCTGTGTTTCTCTCTATTTCCCCCTCTGGGTTTCTCTCTATTTCCCCCTCTGGGTTTCTCTCTATTTCACCCTCTGGGGGACTCTCTATTTTCCCCTCTGTGTTTGTCTCTATTTCCCCCTCTGGGGGTCTCTCTATTTCCCCCTCTGGGGGTCTCTCTATTTCCCCCTCTGGGTTTCTCTCTATTTCACCCTCTGGGGGACTCTCTATTTTCCCCTCTGTGTTTGTCTCTATTTCCCCCTCTGGGGGTCTCTCTATTTCCCCCTCTGGGTTTCTCTCTATTTCCCCCTCTGGGGGTCTCTCTATTTCCCCCTCAGGGTTTCTCTCTATTTCCCCCCCTGGGGGACTGTCTATTTCCGGCTCTGGGAGGCTCTCCTGTGATTGGTCGGTTGCTGCAGGGGGCGGGACGGTTCTGATTTCTCCGGAAATTGTCATTTCGATCATCATTTCCGCTTCCTGCTGAACACGCGCTTCCTCCCGGTCAGACTTCCTGTTCCGGTTTTGGGTGAGTGACTGAGTGAGCGCGAAACGGAGAGAAAGAGAGAAAAGGAGGGGGGTAGAGAGAGAGAGAGAGAAGGAGGGGGAGAGAGAGAGAAGGAGGGGGGGAGAGTGAGAGAGAAGGAGGGGGTGAGAGTGAGAGAGAAGGAGGGGGGGAGAGAGAGAGAGAAGGAGGGGGGGAGAGAGAGAGAGAAGGAGGGGGGGAGAGAGAGAGAGAAGGAGGGGTGGAGAGAGAGAGAGAAGGAGGGGGGGAGACACAGAGAGAGAAGGAGGGGTGGAGAGAGAGAGAGAAGGAGGGGGGGAGAGAGAGAGAGACGGAGGGGGGAGAGAGTGAGAGAGAAGGAGGGGGGGGAGAGAGAGAGAGAGAAGGAGGGGGGAGAGAGAGAGAAGGAGGGGGGGAGAGAGAGAGAAGGAGGGGGGGAGAGAGAGAGAGAAGGAGGGGGGAGAGAGAGAGAGAAGGAGGGGGGAGAGAGAGAGAGAGAGAA
>NW_024470909.1:0-51986 GCF_017639515.1 Carcharodon carcharias
AGAGGGTGGGACTGAGAGACACCAGTCAGTGTACAGATATCTCCCAGAGAGGGTGGGACTGAGAGACACCAGTCAGTGTTCAGATATCTCCCAGAGAGGGTGGGACTGAGAGACACCAGTCAGTGTACAGATATCTCCCAGAGAGGGTGGGACTGAGAGACACCAGTCAGTGTACAGATATCTCCCAGAGAGGGTGGGACTGAGAGACACCAGTCAGTGTACAGATATCTCCCAGAGAGGGTGGGACTGAGAGACACCAGTCAGTGTACAGATATCTCCCAGAGAGGGTGGGACTGAGAGACACCAGTCAGTGTACAGATATCTCCCAGAGAGGGTGGGACTGAGAGACACCAGTCAGTGTACAGATATCTCCCAGAGAGGGTGGGACTGAGAGACACCAGTCAGTGTACAGATATCTCCCAGAGAGGGTGGGACTGAGAGACACCAGTCAGTGTACAGATATCTCCCAGAGAGGGTGGGACTGAGAGACACCAGTCAGTGTACAGATATCTCCCAGAGAGGGTGGGACTGAGAGACACCAGTCAGTGTACAGATATCTCCCAGAGAGGGTGGGACTGAGAGACACCAGTCAGTGTACAGATATCTCCCAGAGAGGGTGGGACTGAGAGACACCAGTCAGTGTACAGATATCTCCCAGAGAGGGTGGGACTGAGAGACACCAGTCAGTGTACAGATATCTCCCAGAGAGGGTGGGACTGAGAGACACCAGTCAGTGTACAGATATCTCCCAGAGAGGGTGGGACTGAGAGACACCAGTCAGTGTACAGATATCTCCCAGAGAGGGTGGGACTGAGAGACACCAGTCAGTGTACAGATATCTCCCAGAGAGGGTGGGACTGAGAGACACCAGTCAGTGTACAGATATCTCCCAGAGAGGGTGGGACTGAGAGACACCAGTCAGTGTACAGATATCTCCCAGAGAGGGTGGGACTGAGAGACACCAGTCAGTGTACAGATATCTCCCAGAGAGGGTGGGACTGAGAGACACCAGTCAGTGTACAGATATCTCCCAGAGAGGGTGGGACTGAGAGACACCAGTCAGTGTACAGATATCTCCCAGAGAGGGTGGGACTGAGAGACACCAGTCAGTGTACAGATATCTCCCAGAGAGGGTGGGACTGAGAGACACCAGTCAGTGTACAGATATCTCCCAGAGAGGGTGGGACTGAGAGACACCAGTCAGTGTACAGATATCTCCCAGAGAGGGTGGGACTGAGAGACACCAGTCAGTGTACAGATATCTCCCAGAGAGGGTGGGACTGAGAGACACCAGTCAGTGTACAGATATCTCCCAGAGAGGGTGGGACTGAGAGACACCAGTCAGTGTACAGATATCTCCCAGAGAGGGTGGGACTGAGAGACACCAGTCAGTGTACAGATATCTCCCAGAGAGGGTGGGACTGAGAGACACCAGTCAGTGTACAGATATCTCCCAGAGAGGGTGGGACTGAGAGACACCAGTCAGTGTACAGATATCTCCCAGAGAGGGTGGGACTGAGAGACACCAGTCAGTGTACAGATATCTCCCAGAGAGGGTGGGACTGAGAGACACCAGTCAGTGTACAGATATCTCCCAGAGAGGGTGGGACTGAGAGACACCAGTCAGTGTACAGATATCTCCCAGAGAGGGTGGGACTGAGAGACACCAGTCAGTGTACAGATATCTCCCAGAGAGGGTGGGACTGAGAGACACCAGTCAGTGTACAGATATCTCCCAGAGAGGGTGGGACTGAGAGACACCAGTCAGTGTACAGATATCTCCCAGAGAGGGTGGGACTGAGAGACACCAGTCAGTGTACAGATATCTCCCAGAGAGGGTGGGACTGAGAGACACCAGTCAGTGTACAGATATCTCCCAGAGAGGGTGGGACTGAGAGACACCAGTCAGTGTACAGATATCTCCCAGAGAGGGTGGGACTGAGAGACACCAGTCAGTGTACAGATATCTCCCAGAGAGGGTGGGACTGAGAGACACCAGTCAGTGTACAGATATCTCCCAGAGAGGGTGGGACTGAGAGACACCAGTCAGTGTACAGATATCTCCCAGAGAGGGTGGGACTGAGAGACACCAGTCAGTGTACAGATATCTCCCAGAGAGGGTGGGACTGAGAGACACCAGTCAGTGTACAGATATCTCCCAGAGAGGGTGGGACTGAGAGACACCAGTCAGTGTACAGATATCTCCCAGAGAGGGTGGGACTGAGAGACACCAGTCAGTGTACAGATATCTCCCAGAGAGGGTGGGACTGAGAGACACCAGTCAGTGTACAGATATCTCCCAGAGAGGGTGGGACTGAGAGACACCAGTCAGTGTACAGATATCTCCCAGAGAGGGTGGGACTGAGAGACACCAGTCAGTGTACAGATATCTCCCAGAGAGGGTGGGACTGAGAGACACCAGTCAGTGTACAGATATCTCCCAGAGAGGGTGGGACTGAGAGACACCAGTCAGTGTACAGATATCTCCCAGAGAGGGTGGGACTGAGAGACACCAGTCAGTGTACAGATATCTCCCAGAGAGGGTGGGACTGAGAGACACCAGTCAGTGTACAGATACCTCCCAGAGAGGGTGGGACTGAGAGACACCAGTCAGTGTACAGATATCTCCCAGAGAGGGTGGGACTGAGAGACACCAGTCAGTGTACAGATACCTCCCAGAGAGGGTGGGACTGAGAGACACCAGTCAGTGTACAGATATCTCCCAGAGAGGGTGGGACTGAGAGACACCAGTCAGTGTACAGATACCTCCCAGAGAGGGTGGGACTGAGAGACACCAGTCAGTGTACAGATATCTCCCAGAGAGGGTGGGACTGAGAGACACCAGTCAGTGTACAGATATCTCCCAGAGAGGGTGGGACTGAGAGACACCAGTCAGTGTACAGATATCTCCCAGAGAGGGTGGGACTGAGAGACACCAGTCAGTGTACAGATATCTCCCAGAGAGGGTGGGACTGAGAGACACCAGTCAGTGTACAGATATCTCCCAGAGAGGGTGGGACTGAGAGACACCAGTCAGTGTACAGATATCTCCCAGAGAGGGTGGGACTGAGAGACACCAGTCAGTGTACAGATATCTCCCAGAGAGGGTGGGACTGAGAGACACCAGTCAGTGTACAGATATCTCCCAGAGAGGGTGGGACTGAGAGACACCAGTCAGTGTACAGATATCTCCCAGAGAGGGTGGGACTGAGAGACACCAGTCAGTGTACAGATATCTCCCAGAGAGGGTGGGACTGAGAGACACCAGTCAGTGTACAGATATCTCCCAGAGAGGGTGGGACTGAGAGACACCAGTCAGTGTACAGATATCTCCCAGAGAGGGTGGGACTGAGAGACACCAGTCAGTGTACAGATATCTCCCAGAGAGGGTGGGACTGAGAGACACCAGTCAGTGTACAGATATCTCCCAGAGAGGGTGGGACTGAGAGACACCAGTCAGTGTACAGATATCTCCCAGAGAGGGTGGGACTGAGAGACACCAGTCAGTGTACAGATATCTCCCAGAGAGGGTGGGACTGAGAGACACCAGTCAGTGTACAGATATCTCCCAGAGAGGGTGGGACTGAGAGACACCAGTCAGTGTACAGATATCTCCCAGAGAGGGTGGGACTGAGAGACACCAGTCAGTGTACAGATATCTCCCAGAGAGGGTGGGACTGAGAGACACCAGTCAGTGTACAGATATCTCCCAGAGAGGGTGGGACTGAGAGACACCAGTCAGTGTACAGATATCTCCCAGAGAGGGTGGGACTGAGAGACACCAGTCAGTGTACAGATATCTCCCAGAGAGGGTGGGACTGAGAGACACCAGTCAGTGTACAGATATCTCCCAGAGAGGGTGGGACTGAGAGACACCAGTCAGTGTACAGATATCTCCCAGAGAGGGTGGGACTGAGAGACACCAGTCAGTGTACAGATATCTCCCAGAGAGGGTGGGACTGAGAGACACCAGTCAGTGTACAGATATCTCCCAGAGAGGGTGGGACTGAGAGACACCAGTCAGTGTACAGATATCTCCCAGAGAGGGTGGGACTGAGAGACACCAGTCAGTGTACAGATATCTCCCAGAGAGGGTGGGACTGAGAGACACCAGTCAGTGTACAGATATCTCCCAGAGAGGGTGGGACTGAGAGACACCAGTCAGTGTACAGATATCTCCCAGAGAGGGTGGGACTGAGAGACACCAGTCAGTGTACAGATATCTCCCAGAGAGGGTGGGACTGAGAGACACCAGTCAGTGTACAGATATCTCCCAGAGAGGGTGGGACTGAGAGACACCAGTCAGTGTACAGATATCTCCCAGAGAGGGTGGGACTGAGAGACACCAGTCAGTGTACAGATATCTCCCAGAGAGGGTGGGACTGAGAGACACCAGTCAGTGTACAGATATCTCCCAGAGAGGGTGGGACTGAGAGACACCAGTCAGTGTACAGATATCTCCCAGAGAGGGTGGGACTGAGAGACACCAGTCAGTGTACAGATATCTCCCAGAGAGGGT
The DNA here is from genome assembly GCF_017639515.1 of Carcharodon carcharias. NCBI lineage: Eukaryota > Metazoa > Chordata > Chondrichthyes > Lamniformes > Lamnidae > Carcharodon > Carcharodon carcharias. The sequence continues at coordinate 4,520 of NW_024470909.1, forward strand.
GGGACTGAGAGACACCAGTCAGTGTACAGATATCTCCCAGAGAGGGTGGGACTGAGAGACACCAGTCAGTGTACAGATATCTCCCAGAGAGGGTGGGACTGAGAGACACCAGTCAGTGTACAGATATCTCCCAGAGAGGGTGGGACTGAGAGACACCAGTCAGTGTACAGATATCTCCCAGAGAGGGTGGGACTGAGAGACACCAGTCAGTGTACAGATATCTCCCAGAGAGGGTGGGACTGAGAGACACCAGTCAGTGTACAGATATCTCCCAGAGAGGGTGGGACTGAGAGACACCAGTCAGTGTACAGATATCTCCCAGAGAGGGTGGGACTGAGAGACACCAGTCAGTGTACAGATATCTCCCAGAGAGGGTGGGACTGAGAGACACCAGTCAGTGTACAGATATCTCCCAGAGAGGGTGGGACTGAGAGACACCAGTCAGTGTACAGATATCTCCCAGAGAGGGTGGGACTGAGAGACACCAGTCAGTGTACAGATATCTCCCAGAGAGGGTGGGACTGAGAGACACCAGTCAGTGTACAGATATCTCCCAGAGAGGGTGGGACTGAGAGACACCAGTCAGTGTACAGATACCTCCCAGAGAGGGTGGGACTGAGAGACACCAGTCAGTGTACAGATATCTCCCAGAGAGGGTGGGACTGAGAGACACCAGTCAGTGTACAGATATCTCCCAGAGAGGGTGGGACTGAGAGACACCAGTCAGTGTACAGATATCTCCCAGAGAGGGTGGGACTGAGAGACACCAGTCAGTGTACAGATATCTCCCAGAGAGGGTGGGACTGAGAGACACCAGTCAGTGTACAGATATCTCCCAGAGAGGGTGGGACTGAGAGACACCAGTCAGTGTACAGATATCTCCCAGAGAGGGTGGGACTGAGAGACACCAGTCAGTGTACAGATACCTCCCAGAGAGGGTGGGACTGAGAGACACCAGTCAGTGTACAGATATCTCCCAGAGAGGGTGGGACTGAGAGACACCAGTCAGTGTACAGATATCTCCCAGAGAGGGTGGGACTGAGAGACACCAGTCAGTGTACAGATATCTCCCAGAGAGGGTGGGACTGAGAGACACCAGTCAGTGTACAGATATCTCCCAGAGAGGGTGGGACTGAGAGACACCAGTCAGTGTACAGATATCTCCCAGAGAGGGTGGGACTGAGAGACACCAGTCAGTGTACAGATATCTCCCAGAGAGGGTGGGACTGAGAGACACCAGTCAGTGTACAGATATCTCCCAGAGAGGGTGGGACTGAGAGACACCAGTCAGTGTACAGATATCTCCCAGAGAGGGTGGGACTGAGAGACACCAGTCAGTGTACAGATATCTCCCAGAGAGGGTGGGACTGAGAGACACCAGTCAGTGTACAGATATCTCCCAGAGAGGGTGGGACTGAGAGACACCAGTCAGTGTACAGATATCTCCCAGAGAGGGTGGGACTGAGAGACACCAGTCAGTGTACAGATATCTCCCAGAGAGGGTGGGACTGAGAGACACCAGTCAGTGTACAGATATCTCCCAGAGAGGGTGGGACTGAGAGACACCAGTCAGTGTACAGATATCTCCCAGAGAGGGTGGGACTGAGAGACACCAGTCAGTGTACAGATATCTCCCAGAGAGGGTGGGACTGAGAGACACCAGTCAGTGTACAGATATCTCCCAGAGAGGGTGGGACTGAGAGACACCAGTCAGTGTACAGATATCTCCCAGAGAGGGTGGGACTGAGAGACACCAGTCAGTGTACAGATATCTCCCAGAGAGGGTGGGACTGAGAGACACCAGTCAGTGTACAGATATCTCCCAGAGAGGGTGGGACTGAGAGACACCAGTCAGTGTACAGATATCTCCCAGAGAGGGTGGGACTGAGAGACACCAGTCAGTGTACAGATATCTCCCAGAGAGGGTGGGACTGAGAGACACCAGTCAGTGTACAGATATCTCCCAGAGAGGGTGGGACTGAGAGACACCAGTCAGTGTACAGATATCTCCCAGAGAGGGTGGGACTGAGAGACACCAGTCAGTGTACAGATATCTCCCAGAGAGGGTGGGACTGAGAGACACCAGTCAGTGTACAGATATCTCCCAGAGAGGGTGGGACTGAGAGACACCAGTCAGTGTACAGATATCTCCCAGAGAGGGTGGGACTGAGAGACACCAGTCAGTGTACAGATATCTCCCAGAGAGGGTGGGACTGAGAGACACCAGTCAGTGTACAGATATCTCCCAGAGAGGGTGGGACTGAGAGACACCAGTCAGTGTACAGATATCTCCCAGAGAGGGTGGGACTGAGAGACACCAGTCAGTGTACAGATATCTCCCAGAGAGGGTGGGACTGAGAGACACCAGTCAGTGTACAGATATCTCCCAGAGAGGGTGGGACTGAGAGACACCAGTCAGTGTACAGATATCTCCCAGAGAGGGTGGGACTGAGAGACACCAGTCAGTGTACAGATATCTCCCAGAGAGGGTGGGACTGAGAGACACCAGTCAGTGTACAGATATCTCCCAGAGAGGGTGGGACTGAGAGACACCAGTCAGTGTACAGATATCTCCCAGAGAGGGTGGGACTGAGAGACACCAGTCAGTGTACAGATATCTCCCAGAGAGGGTGGGACTGAGAGACACCAGTCAGTGTACAGATATCTCCCAGAGAGGGTGGGACTGAGAGACACCAGTCAGTGTACAGATATCTCCCAGAGAGGGTGGGACTGAGAGACACCAGTCAGTGTACAGATATCTCCCAGAGAGGGTGGGACTGAGAGACACCAGTCAGTGTACAGATATCTCCCAGAGAGGGTGGGACTGAGAGACACCAGTCAGTGTACAGATATCTCCCAGAGAGGGTGGGACTGAGAGACACCAGTCAGTGTACAGATATCTCCCAGAGAGGGTGGGACTGAGAGACACCAGTCAGTGTACAGATATCTCCCAGAGAGGGTGGGACTGAGAGACACCAGTCAGTGTACAGATATCTCCCAGAGAGGGTGGGACTGAGAGACACCAGTCAGTGTACAGATATCTCCCAGAGAGGGTGGGACTGAGAGACACCAGTCAGTGTACAGATATCTCCCAGAGAGGGTGGGACTGAGAGACACCAGTCAGTGTACAGATATCTCCCAGAGAGGGTGGGACTGAGAGACACCAGTCAGTGTACAGATATCTCCCAGAGAGGGTGGGACTGAGAGACACCAGTCAGTGTACAGATATCTCCCAGAGAGGGTGGGACTGAGAGACACCAGTCAGTGTACAGATATCTCCCAGAGAGGGTGGGACTGAGAGACACCAGTCAGTGTACAGATATCTCCCAGAGAGGGTGGGACTGAGAGACACCAGTCAGTGTACAGATATCTCCCAGAGAGGGTGGGACTGAGAGACACCAGTCAGTGTACAGATATCTCCCAGAGAGGGTGGGACTGAGAGACACCAGTCAGTGTACAGATATCTCCCAGAGAGGGTGGGACTGAGAGACACCAGTCAGTGTACAGATATCTCCCAGAGAGGGTGGGACTGAGAGACACCAGTCAGTGTACAGATATCTCCCAGAGAGGGTGGGACTGAGAGACACCAGTCAGTGTACAGATATCTCCCAGAGAGGGTGGGACTGAGAGACACCAGTCAGTGTACAGATATCTCCCAGAGAGGGTGGGACTGAGAGACACCAGTCAGTGTACAGATATCTCCCAGAGAGGGTGGGACTGAGAGACACCAGTCAGTGTACAGATATCTCCCAGAGAGGGTGGGACTGAGAGACACCAGTCAGTGTACAGATATCTCCCAGAGAGGGTGGGACTGAGAGACACCAGTCAGTGTACAGATATCTCCCAGAGAGGGTGGGACTGAGAGACACCAGTCAGTGTACAGATATCTCCCAGAGAGGGTGGGACTGAGAGACACCAGTCAGTGTACAGATATCTCCCAGAGAGGGTGGGACTGAGAGACACCAGTCAGTGTACAGATATCTCCCAGAGAGGGTGGGACTGAGAGACACCAGTCAGTGTACAGATATCTCCCAGAGAGGGTGGGACTGAGAGACACCAGTCAGTGTACAGATATCTCCCAGAGAGGGTGGGACTGAGAGACACCAGTCAGTGTACAGATATCTCCCAGAGAGGGTGGGACTGAGAGACACCAGTCAGTGTACAGATATCTCCCAGAGAGGGTGGGACTGAGAGACACCAGTCAGTGTACAGATATCTCCCAGAGAGGGTGGGACTGAGAGACACCAGTCAGTGTACAGATATCTCCCAGAGAGGGTGGGACTGAGAGACACCAGTCAGTGTACAGATATCTCCCAGAGAGGGTGGGACTGAGAGACACCAGTCAGTGTACAGATATCTCCCAGAGAGGGTGGGACTGAGAGACACCAGTCAGTGTACAGATATCTCCCAGAGAGGGTGGGACTGAGAGACACCAGTCAGTGTACAGATATCTCCCAGAGAGGGTGGGACTGAGAGACACCAGTCAGTGTACAGATATCTCCCAGAGAGGGTGGGACTGAGAGACACCAGTCAGTGTACAGATATCTCCCAGAGAGGGTGGGACTGAGAGACACCAGTCAGTGTACAGATATCTCCCAGAGAGGGTGGGACTGAGAGACACCAGTCAGTGTACAGATATCTCCCAGAGAGGGTGGGACTGAGAGACACCAGTCAGTGTACAGATATCTCCCAGAGAGGGTGGGACTGAGAGACACCAGTCAGTGTACAGATATCTCCCAGAGAGGGTGGGACTGAGAGACACCAGTCAGTGTACAGATATCTCCCAGAGAGGGTGGGACTGAGAGACACCAGTCAGTGTACAGATATCTCCCAGAGAGGGTGGGACTGAGAGACACCAGTCAGTGTACAGATATCTCCCAGAGAGGGTGGGACTGAGAGACACCAGTCAGTGTACAGATATCTCCCAGAGAGGGTGGGACTGAGAGACACCAGTCAGTGTACAGATACCTCCCAGAGAGGGTGGGACTGAGAGACACCAGTCAGTGTACAGATATCTCCCAGAGAGGGTGGGACTGAGAGACACCAGTCAGTGTACAGATATCTCCCAGAGAGGGTGGGACTGAGAGACACCAGTCAGTGTACAGATATCTCCCAGAGAGGGTGGGACTGAGAGACACCAGTCAGTGTACAGATATCTCCCAGAGAGGGTGGGACTGAGAGACACCAGTCAGTGTACAGATATCTCCCAGAGAGGGTGGGACTGAGAGACACCAGTCAGTGTACAGATATCTCCCAGAGAGGGTGGGACTGAGAGACACCAGTCAGTGTACAGATATCTCCCAGAGAGGGTGGGACTGAGAGACACCAGTCAGTGTACAGATATCTCCCAGAGAGGGTGGGACTGAGAGACACCAGTCAGTGTACAGATATCTCCCAGAGAGGGTGGGACTGAGAGACACCAGTCAGTGTACAGATATCTCCCAGAGAGGGTGGGACTGAGAGACACCAGTCAGTGTACAGATATCTCCCAGAGAGGGTGGGACTGAGAGACACCAGTCAGTGTACAGATATCTCCCAGAGAGGGTGGGACTGAGAGACACCAGTCAGTGTACAGATATCTCCCAGAGAGGGTGGGACTGAGAGACACCAGTCAGTGTACAGATATCTCCCAGAGAGGGTGGGACTGAGAGACACCAGTCAGTGTACAGATATCTCCCAGAGAGGGTGGGACTGAGAGACACCAGTCAGTGTACAGATATCTCCCAGAGAGGGTGGGACTGAGAGACACCAGTCAGTGTACAGATATCTCCCAGAGAGGGTGGGACTGAGAGACACCAGTCAGTGTACAGATACCTCCCAGAGAGGGTGGGACTGAGAGACACCAGTCAGTGTACAGATATCTCCCAGAGAGGGTGGGACTGAGAGACACCAGTCAGTGTACAGATATCTCCCAGAGAGGGTGGGACTGAGAGACACCAGTCAGTGTACAGATATCTCCCAGAGAGGGTGGGACTGAGAGACACCAGTCAGTGTACAGATATCTCCCAGAGAGGGTGGGACTGAGAGACACCAGTCAGTGTACAGATATCTCCCAGAGAGGGTGGGACTGAGAGACACCAGTCAGTGTACAGATATCTCCCAGAGAGGGTGGGACTGAGAGACACCAGTCAGTGTACAGATATCTCCCAGAGAGGGTGGGACTGAGAGACACCAGTCAGTGTACAGATATCTCCCAGAGAGGGTGGGACTGAGAGACACCAGTCAGTGTACAGATATCTCCCAGAGAGGGTGGGACTGAGAGACACCAGTCAGTGTACAGATATCTCCCAGAGAGGGTGGGACTGAGAGACACCAGTCAGTGTACAGATATCTCCCAGAGAGGGTGGGACTGAGAGACACCAGTCAGTGTACAGATATCTCCCAGAGAGGGTGGGACTGAGAGACACCAGTCAGTGTACAGATATCTCCCAGAGAGGGTGGGACTGAGAGACACCAGTCAGTGTACAGATATCTCCCAGAGAGGGTGGGACTGAGAGACACCAGTCAGTGTACAGATATCTCCCAGAGAGGGTGGGACTGAGAGACACCAGTCAGTGTACAGATATCTCCCAGAGAGGGTGGGACTGAGAGACACCAGTCAGTGTACAGATATCTCCCAGAGAGGGTGGGACTGAGAGACACCAGTCAGTGTACAGATATCTCCCAGAGAGGGTGGGACTGAGAGACACCAGTCAGTGTACAGATATCTCCCAGAGAGGGTGGGACTGAGAGACACCAGTCAGTGTACAGATATCTCCCAGAGAGGGTGGGACTGAGAGACACCAGTCAGTGTACAGATATCTCCCAGAGAGGGTGGGACTGAGAGACACCAGTCAGTGTACAGATATCTCCCAGAGAGGGTGGGACTGAGAGACACCAGTCAGTGTACAGATATCTCCCAGAGAGGGTGGGACTGAGAGACACCAGTCAGTGTACAGATATCTCCCAGAGAGGGTGGGACTGAGAGACACCAGTCAGTGTACAGATATCTCCCAGAGAGGGTGGGACTGAGAGACACCAGTCAGTGTACAGATATCTCCCAGAGAGGGTGGGACTGAGAGACACCAGTCAGTGTACAGATATCTCCCAGAGAGGGTGGGACTGAGAGACACCAGTCAGTGTACAGATATCTCCCAGAGAGGGTGGGACTGAGAGACACCAGTCAGTGTACAGATATCTCCCAGAGAGGGTGGGACTGAGAGACACCAGTCAGTGTACAGATATCTCCCAGAGAGGGTGGGACTGAGAGACACCAGTCAGTGTACAGATATCTCCCAGAGAGGGTGGGACTGAGAGACACCAGTCAGTGTACAGATATCTCCCAGAGAGGGTGGGACTGAGAGACACCAGTCAGTGTACAGATATCTCCCAGAGAGGGTGGGACTGAGAGACACCAGTCAGTGTACAGATATCTCCCAGAGAGGGTGGGACTGAGAGACACCAGTCAGTGTACAGATATCTCCCAGAGAGGGTGGGACTGAGAGACACCAGTCAGTGTACAGATATCTCCCAGAGAGGGTGGGACTGAGAGACACCAGTCAGTGTACAGATATCTCCCAGAGAGGGTGGGACTGAGAGACACCAGTCAGTGTACAGATATCTCCCAGAGAGGGTGGGACTGAGAGACACCAGTCAGTGTACAGATATCTCCCAGAGAGGGTGGGACTGAGAGACACCAGTCAGTGTACAGATATCTCCCAGAGAGGGTGGGACTGAGAGACACCAGTCAGTGTACAGATATCTCCCAGAGAGGGTGGGACTGAGAGACACCAGTCAGTGTACAGATATCTCCCAGAGAGGGTGGGACTGAGAGACACCAGTCAGTGTACAGATATCTCCCAGAGAGGGTGGGACTGAGAGACACCAGTCAGTGTACAGATATCTCCCAGAGAGGGTGGGACTGAGAGACACCAGTCAGTGTACAGATATCTCCCAGAGAGGGTGGGACTGAGAGACACCAGTCAGTGTACAGATATCTCCCAGAGAGGGTGGGACTGAGAGACACCAGTCAGTGTACAGATATCTCCCAGAGAGGGTGGGACTGAGAGACACCAGTCAGTGTACAGATATCTCCCAGAGAGGGTGGGACTGAGAGACACCAGTCAGTGTACAGATATCTCCCAGAGAGGGTGGGACTGAGAGACACCAGTCAGTGTACAGATATCTCCCAGAGAGGGTGGGACTGAGAGACACCAGTCAGTGTACAGATACCTCCCAGAGAGGGTGGGACTGAGAGACACCAGTCAGTGTACAGATATCTCCCAGAGAGGGTGGGACTGAGAGACACCAGTCAGTGTACAGATATCTCCCAGAGAGGGTGGGACTGAGAGACACCAGTCAGTGTACAGAGATCTCCCAGAGAGGGTGGGACTGAGAGACACCAGTCAGTGTACAGATATCTCCCAGAGAGGGTGGGACTGAGAGACACCAGTCAGTGTACAGATATCTCCCAGAGAGGGTGGGACTGAGAGACACCAGTCAGTGTACAGATATCTCCCAGAGAGGGTGGGACTGAGAGACACCAGTCAGTGTACAGATATCTCCCAGAGAGGGTGGGACTGAGAGACACCAGTCAGTGTACAGATATCTCCCAGAGAGGGTGGGACTGAGAGACACCAGTCAGTGTACAGATATCTCCCAGAGAGGGTGGGACTGAGAGACACCAGTCAGTGTACAGATATCTCCCAGAGAGGGTGGGACTGAGAGACACCAGTCAGTGTACAGATATCTCCCAGAGAGGGTGGGACTGAGAGACACCAGTCAGTGTACAGATATCTCCCAGAGAGGGTGGGACTGAGAGACACCAGTCAGTGTACAGATATCTCCCAGAGAGGGTGGGACTGAGAGACACCAGTCAGTGTACAGATATCTCCCAGAGAGGGTGGGACTGAGAGACACCAGTCAGTGTACAGATACCTCCCAGAGAGGGTGGGACTGAGAGACACCAGTCAGTGTACAGATATCTCCCAGAGAGGGTGGGACTGAGAGACACCAGTCAGTGTACAGATATCTCCCAGAGAGGGTGGGACTGAGAGACACCAGTCAGTGTACAGATATCTCCCAGAGAGGGTGGGACTGAGAGACACCAGTCAGTGTACAGATATCTCCCAGAGAGGGTGGGACTGAGAGACACCAGTCAGTGTACAGATATCTCCCAGAGAGGGTGGGACTGAGAGACACCAGTCAGTGTACAGATATCTCCCAGAGAGGGTGGGACTGAGAGACACCAGTCAGTGTACAGATATCTCCCAGAGAGGGTGGGACTGAGAGACACCAGTCAGTGTACAGATATCTCCCAGAGAGGGTGGGACTGAGAGACACCAGTCAGTGTACAGATATCTCCCAGAGAGGGTGGGACTGAGAGACACCAGTCAGTGTACAGATATCTCCCAGAGAGGGTGGGACTGAGAGACACCAGTCAGTGTACAGATATCTCCCAGAGAGGGTGGGACTGAGAGACACCAGTCAGTGTACAGATATCTCCCAGAGAGGGTGGGACTGAGAGACACCAGTCAGTGTACAGATATCTCCCAGAGAGGGTGGGACTGAGAGACACCAGTCAGTGTACAGATATCTCCCAGAGAGGGTGGGACTGAGAGACACCAGTCAGTGTACAGATATCTCCCAGAGAGGGTGGGACTGAGAGACACCAGTCAGTGTACAGATATCTCCCAGAGAGGGTGGGACTGAGAGACACCAGTCAGTGTACAGATATCTCCCAGAGAGGGTGGGACTGAGAGACACCAGTCAGTGTACAGATATCTCCCAGAGAGGGTGGGACTGAGAGACACCAGTCAGTGTACAGATATCTCCCAGAGAGGGTGGGACTGAGAGACACCAGTCAGTGTACAGATATCTCCCAGAGAGGGTGGGACTGAGAGACACCAGTCAGTGTACAGATATCTCCCAGAGAGGGTGGGACTGAGAGACACCAGTCAGTGTACAGATATCTCCCAGAGAGGGTGGGACTGAGAGACACCAGTCAGTGTACAGATATCTCCCAGAGAGGGTGGGACTGAGAGACACCAGTCAGTGTACAGATACCTCCCAGAGAGGGTGGGACTGAGAGACACCAGTCAGTGTACAGATATCTCCCAGAGAGGGTGGGACTGAGAGACACCAGTCAGTGTACAGATATCTCCCAGAGAGGGTGGGACTGAGAGACACCAGTCAGTGTACAGATATCTCCCAGAGAGGGTGGGACTGAGAGACACCAGTCAGTGTACAGATATCTCCCAGAGAGGGTGGGACTGAGAGACACCAGTCAGTGTACAGATATCTCCCAGAGAGGGTGGGACTGAGAGACACCAGTCAGTGTACAGATATCTCCCAGAGAGGGTGGGACTGAGAGACACCAGTCAGTGTACAGATATCTCCCAGAGAGGGTGGGACTGAGAGACACCAGTCAGTGTACAGATATCTCCCAGAGAGGGTGGGACTGAGAGACACCAGTCAGTGTACAGATATCTCCCAGAGAGGGTGGGACTGAGAGACACCAGTCAGTGTACAGATATCTCCCAGAGAGGGTGGGACTGAGAGACACCAGTCAGTGTACAGATATCTCCCAGAGAGGGTGGGACTGAGAGACACCAGTCAGTGTACAGATATCTCCCAGAGAGGGTGGGACTGAGAGACACCAGTCAGTGTACAGATATCTCCCAGAGAGGGTGGGACTGAGAGACACCAGTCAGTGTACAGATATCTCCCAGAGAGGGTGGGACTGAGAGACACCAGTCAGTGTACAGATATCTCCCAGAGAGGGTGGGACTGAGAGACACCAGTCAGTGTACAGATATCTCCCAGAGAGGGTGGGACTGAGAGACACCAGTCAGTGTACAGATATCTCCCAGAGAGGGTGGGACTGAGAGACACCAGTCAGTGTACAGATATCTCCCAGAGAGGGTGGGACTGAGAGACACCAGTCAGTGTACAGATATCTCCCAGAGAGGGTGGGACTGAGAGACACCAGTCAGTGTACAGATATCTCCCAGAGAGGGTGGGACTGAGAGACACCAGTCAGTGTACAGATATCTCCCAGAGAGGGTGGGACTGAGAGACACCAGTCAGTGTACAGATATCTCCCAGAGAGGGTGGGACTGAGAGACACCAGTCAGTGTACAGATATCTCCCAGAGAGGGTGGGACTGAGAGACACCAGTCAGTGTACAGATATCTCCCAGAGAGGGTGGGACTGAGAGACACCAGTCAGTGTACAGATATCTCCCAGAGAGGGTGGGACTGAGAGACACCAGTCAGTGTACAGATATCTCCCAGAGAGGGTGGGACTGAGAGACACCAGTCAGTGTACAGATATCTCCCAGAGAGGGTGGGACTGAGAGACACCAGTCAGTGTACAGATATCTCCCAGAGAGGGTGGGACTGAGAGACACCAGTCAGTGTACAGATATCTCCCAGAGAGGGTGGGACTGAGAGACACCAGTCAGTGTACAGATATCTCCCAGAGAGGGTGGGACTGAGAGACACCAGTCAGTGTACAGATACCTCCCAGAGAGGGTGGGACTGAGAGACACCAGTCAGTGTACAGATATCTCCCAGAGAGGGTGGGACTGAGAGACACCAGTCAGTGTACAGATATCTCCCAGAGAGGGTGGGACTGAGAGACACCAGTCAGTGTACAGATATCTCCCAGAGAGGGTGGGACTGAGAGACACCAGTCAGTGTACAGATATCTCCCAGAGAGGGTGGGACTGAGAGACACCAGTCAGTGTACAGATATCTCCCAGAGAGGGTGGGACTGAGAGACACCAGTCAGTGTACAGATATCTCCCAGAGAGGGTGGGACTGAGAGACACCAGTCAGTGTACAGATATCTCCCAGAGAGGGTGGGACTGAGAGACACCAGTCAGTGTACAGATATCTCCCAGAGAGGGTGGGACTGAGAGACACCAGTCAGTGTACAGATATCTCCCAGAGAGGGTGGGACTGAGAGACACCAGTCAGTGTACAGATATCTCCCAGAGAGGGTGGGACTGAGAGACACCAGTCAGTGTACAGATATCTCCCAGAGAGGGTGGGACTGAGAGACACCAGTCAGTGTACAGATATCTCCCAGAGAGGGTGGGACTGAGAGACACCAGTCAGTGTACAGATATCTCCCAGAGAGGGTGGGACTGAGAGACACCAGTCAGTGTACAGATATCTCCCAGAGAGGGTGGGACTGAGAGACACCAGTCAGTGTACAGATATCTCCCAGAGAGGGTGGGACTGAGAGACACCAGTCAGTGTACAGATATCTCCCAGAGAGGGTGGGACTGAGAGACACCAGTCAGTGTACAGATATCTCCCAGAGAGGGTGGGACTGAGAGACACCAGTCAGTGTACAGATATCTCCCAGAGAGGGTGGGACTGAGAGACACCAGTCAGTGTACAGATATCTCCCAGAGAGGGTGGGACTGAGAGACACCAGTCAGTGTACAGATATCTCCCAGAGAGGGTGGGACTGAGAGACACCAGTCAGTGTACAGATATCTCCCAGAGAGGGTGGGACTGAGAGACACCAGTCAGTGTACAGATATCTCCCAGAGAGGGTGGGACTGAGAGACACCAGTCAGTGTACAGATATCTCCCAGAGAGGGTGGGACTGAGAGACACCAGTCAGTGTACAGATATCTCCCAGAGAGGGTGGGACTGAGAGACACCAGTCAGTGTACAGATATCTCCCAGAGAGGGTGGGACTGAGAGACACCAGTCAGTGTACAGATATCTCCCAGAGAGGGTGGGACTGAGAGACACCAGTCAGTGTACAGATATCTCCCAGAGAGGGTGGGACTGAGAGACACCAGTCAGTGTACAGATATCTCCCAGAGAGGGTGGGACTGAGAGACACCAGTCAGTGTACAGATATCTCCCAGAGAGGGTGGGACTGAGAGACACCAGTCAGTGTACAGATATCTCCCAGAGAGGGTGGGACTGAGAGACACCAGTCAGTGTACAGATATCTCCCAGAGAGGGTGGGACTGAGAGACACCAGTCAGTGTACAGATATCTCCCAGAGAGGGTGGGACTGAGAGACACCAGTCAGTGTACAGATATCTCCCAGAGAGGGTGGGACTGAGAGACACCAGTCAGTGTACAGATATCTCCCAGAGAGGGTGGGACTGAGAGACACCAGTCAGTGTACAGATATCTCCCAGAGAGGGTGGGACTGAGAGACACCAGTCAGTGTACAGATATCTCCCAGAGAGGGTGGGACTGAGAGACACCAGTCAGTGTACAGATATCTCCCAGAGAGGGTGGGACTGAGAGACACCAGTCAGTGTACAGATATCTCCCAGAGAGGGTGGGACTGAGAGACACCAGTCAGTGTACAGATATCTCCCAGAGAGGGTGGGACTGAGAGACACCAGTCAGTGTACAGATATCTCCCAGAGAGGGTGGGACTGAGAGACACCAGTCAGTGTACAGATATCTCCCAGAGAGGGTGGGACTGAGAGACACCAGTCAGTGTACAGATATCTCCCAGAGAGGGTGGGACTGAGAGACACCAGTCAGTGTACAGATATCTCCCAGAGAGGGTGGGACTGAGAGACACCAGTCAGTGTACAGATATCTCCCAGAGAGGGTGGGACTGAGAGACACCAGTCAGTGTACAGATATCTCCCAGAGAGGGTGGGACTGAGAGACACCAGTCAGTGTACAGATATCTCCCAGAGAGGGTGGGACTGAGAGACACCAGTCAGTGTACAGATATCTCCCAGAGAGGGTGGGACTGAGAGACACCAGTCAGTGTACAGATATCTCCCAGAGAGGGTGGGACTGAGAGACACCAGTCAGTGTACAGATATCTCCCAGAGAGGGTGGGACTGAGAGACACCAGTCAGTGTACAGATATCTCCCAGAGAGGGTGGGACTGAGAGACACCAGTCAGTGTACAGATATCTCCCAGAGAGGGTGGGACTGAGAGACACCAGTCAGTGTACAGATATCTCCCAGAGAGGGTGGGACTGAGAGACACCAGTCAGTGTACAGATATCTCCCAGAGAGGGTGGGACTGAGAGACACCAGTCAGTGTACAGATATCTCCCAGAGAGGGTGGGACTGAGAGACACCAGTCAGTGTACAGATATCTCCCAGAGAGGGTGGGACTGAGAGACACCAGTCAGTGTACAGATATCTCCCAGAGAGGGTGGGACTGAGAGACACCAGTCAGTGTACAGATATCTCCCAGAGAGGGTGGGACTGAGAGACACCAGTCAGTGTACAGATATCTCCCAGAGAGGGTGGGACTGAGAGACACCAGTCAGTGTACAGATATCTCCCAGAGAGGGTGGGACTGAGAGACACCAGTCAGTGTACAGATATCTCCCAGAGAGGGTGGGACTGAGAGACACCAGTCAGTGTACAGATATCTCCCAGAGAGGGTGGGACTGAGAGACACCAGTCAGTGTACAGATATCTCCCAGAGAGGGTGGGACTGAGAGACACCAGTCAGTGTACAGATATCTCCCAGAGAGGGTGGGACTGAGAGACACCAGTCAGTGTACAGATATCTCCCAGAGAGGGTGGGACTGAGAGACACCAGTCAGTGTACAGATATCTCCCAGAGAGGGTGGGACTGAGAGACACCAGTCAGTGTACAGATATCTCCCAGAGAGGGTGGGACTGAGAGACACCAGTCAGTGTACAGATATCTCCCAGAGAGGGTGGGACTGAGAGACACCAGTCAGTGTACAGATATCTCCCAGAGAGGGTGGGACTGAGAGACACCAGTCAGTGTACAGATATCTCCCAGAGAGGGTGGGACTGAGAGACACCAGTCAGTGTACAGATATCTCCCAGAGAGGGTGGGACTGAGAGACACCAGTCAGTGTACAGATATCTCCCAGAGAGGGTGGGACTGAGAGACACCAGTCAGTGTACAGATATCTCCCAGAGAGGGTGGGACTGAGAGACACCAGTCAGTGTACAGATATCTCCCAGAGAGGGTGGGACTGAGAGACACCAGTCAGTGTACAGATATCTCCCAGAGAGGGTGGGACTGAGAGACACCAGTCAGTGTACAGATATCTCCCAGAGAGGGTGGGACTGAGAGACACCAGTCAGTGTACAGATATCTCCCAGAGAGGGTGGGACTGAGAGACACCAGTCAGTGTACAGATATCTCCCAGAGAGGGTGGGACTGAGAGACACCAGTCAGTGTACAGATATCTCCCAGAGAGGGTGGGACTGAGAGACACCAGTCAGTGTACAGATATCTCCCAGAGAGGGTGGGACTGAGAGACACCAGTCAGTGTACAGATATCTCCCAGAGAGGGTGGGACTGAGAGACACCAGTCAGTGTACAGATATCTCCCAGAGAGGGTGGGACTGAGAGACACCAGTCAGTGTACAGATATCTCCCAGAGAGGGTGGGACTGAGAGACACCAGTCAGTGTACAGATATCTCCCAGAGAGGGTGGGACTGAGAGACACCAGTCAGTGTACAGATATCTCCCAGAGAGGGTGGGACTGAGAGACACCAGTCAGTGTACAGATATCTCCCAGAGAGGGTGGGACTGAGAGACACCAGTCAGTGTACAGATATCTCCCAGAGAGGGTGGGACTGAGAGACACCAGTCAGTGTACAGATATCTCCCAGAGAGGGTGGGACTGAGAGACACCAGTCAGTGTACAGATATCTCCCAGAGAGGGTGGGACTGAGAGACACCAGTCAGTGTACAGATATCTCCCAGAGAGGGTGGGACTGAGAGACACCAGTCAGTGTACAGATATCTCCCAGAGAGGGTGGGACTGAGAGACACCAGTCAGTGTACAGATATCTCCCAGAGAGGGTGGGACTGAGAGACACCAGTCAGTGTACAGATATCTCCCAGAGAGGGTGGGACTGAGAGACACCAGTCAGTGTACAGATATCTCCCAGAGAGGGTGGGACTGAGAGACACCAGTCAGTGTACAGATATCTCCCAGAGAGGGTGGGACTGAGAGACACCAGTCAGTGTACAGATATCTCCCAGAGAGGGTGGGACTGAGAGACACCAGTCAGTGTACAGATATCTCCCAGAGAGGGTGGGACTGAGAGACACCAGTCAGTGTACAGATATCTCCCAGAGAGGGTGGGACTGAGAGACACCAGTCAGTGTACAGATATCTCCCAGAGAGGGTGGGACTGAGAGACACCAGTCAGTGTACAGATATCTCCCAGAGAGGGTGGGACTGAGAGACACCAGTCAGTGTACAGATATCTCCCAGAGAGGGTGGGACTGAGAGACACCAGTCAGTGTACAGATATCTCCCAGAGAGGGTGGGACTGAGAGACACCAGTCAGTGTACAGATATCTCCCAGAGAGGGTGGGACTGAGAGACACCAGTCAGTGTACAGATATCTCCCAGAGAGGGTGGGACTGAGAGACACCAGTCAGTGTACAGATATCTCCCAGAGAGGGTGGGACTGAGAGACACCAGTCAGTGTACAGATATCTCCCAGAGAGGGTGGGACTGAGAGACACCAGTCAGTGTACAGATATCTCCCAGAGAGGGTGGGACTGAGAGACACCAGTCAGTGTACAGATATCTCCCAGAGAGGGTGGGACTGAGAGACACCAGTCAGTGTACAGATATCTCCCAGAGAGGGTGGGACTGAGAGACACCAGTCAGTGTACAGATATCTCCCAGAGAGGGTGGGACTGAGAGACACCAGTCAGTGTACAGATATCTCCCAGAGAGGGTGGGACTGAGAGACACCAGTCAGTGTACAGATATCTCCCAGAGAGGGTGGGACTGAGAGACACCAGTCAGTGTACAGATATCTCCCAGAGAGGGTGGGACTGAGAGACACCAGTCAGTGTACAGATATCTCCCAGAGAGGGTGGGACTGAGAGACACCAGTCAGTGTACAGATATCTCCCAGAGAGGGTGGGACTGAGAGACACCAGTCAGTGTACAGATATCTCCCAGAGAGGGTGGGACTGAGAGACACCAGTCAGTGTACAGATATCTCCCAGAGAGGGTGGGACTGAGAGACACCAGTCAGTGTACAGATATCTCCCAGAGAGGGTGGGACTGAGAGACACCAGTCAGTGTACAGATATCTCCCAGAGAGGGTGGGACTGAGAGACACCAGTCAGTGTACAGATATCTCCCAGAGAGGGTGGGACTGAGAGACACCAGTCAGTGTACAGATATCTCCCAGAGAGGGTGGGACTGAGAGACACCAGTCAGTGTACAGATATCTCCCAGAGAGGGTGGGACTGAGAGACACCAGTCAGTGTACAGATATCTCCCAGAGAGGGTGGGACTGAGAGACACCAGTCAGTGTACAGATATCTCCCAGAGAGGGTGGGACTGAGAGACACCAGTCAGTGTACAGATATCTCCCAGAGAGGGTGGGACTGAGAGACACCAGTCAGTGTACAGATATCTCCCAGAGAGGGTGGGACTGAGAGACACCAGTCAGTGTACAGATATCTCCCAGAGAGGGTGGGACTGAGAGACACCAGTCAGTGTACAGATATCTCCCAGAGAGGGTGGGACTGAGAGACACCAGTCAGTGTACAGATATCTCCCAGAGAGGGTGGGACTGAGAGACACCAGTCAGTGTACAGATATCTCCCAGAGAGGGTGGGACTGAGAGACACCAGTCAGTGTACAGATATCTCCCAGAGAGGGTGGGACTGAGAGACACCAGTCAGTGTACAGATATCTCCCAGAGAGGGTGGGACTGAGAGACACCAGTCAGTGTACAGATATCTCCCAGAGAGGGTGGGACTGAGAGACACCAGTCAGTGTACAGATATCTCCCAGAGAGGGTGGGACTGAGAGACACCAGTCAGTGTACAGATATCTCCCAGAGAGGGTGGGACTGAGAGACACCAGTCAGTGTACAGATATCTCCCAGAGAGGGTGGGACTGAGAGACACCAGTCAGTGTACAGATATCTCCCAGAGAGGGTGGGACTGAGAGACACCAGTCAGTGTACAGATATCTCCCAGAGAGGGTGGGACTGAGAGACACCAGTCAGTGTACAGATATCTCCCAGAGAGGGTGGGACTGAGAGACACCAGTCAGTGTACAGATATCTCCCAGAGAGGGTGGGACTGAGAGACACCAGTCAGTGTACAGATATCTCCCAGAGAGGGTGGGACTGAGAGACACCAGTCAGTGTACAGATATCTCCCAGAGAGGGTGGGACTGAGAGACACCAGTCAGTGTACAGATATCTCCCAGAGAGGGTGGGACTGAGAGACACCAGTCAGTGTACAGATACCTCCCAGAGAGGGTGGGACTGAGAGACACCAGTCAGTGTACAGATATCTCCCAGAGAGGGTGGGACTGAGAGACACCAGTCAGTGTACAGATATCTCCCAGAGAGGGTGGGACTGAGAGACACCAGTCAGTGTACAGATATCTCCCAGAGAGGGTGGGACTGAGAGACACCAGTCAGTGTACAGATATCTCCCAGAGAGGGTGGGACTGAGAGACACCAGTCAGTGTACAGATATCTCCCAGAGAGGGTGGGACTGAGAGACACCAGTCAGTGTACAGATATCTCCCAGAGAGGGTGGGACTGAGAGACACCAGTCAGTGTACAGATATCTCCCAGAGAGGGTGGGACTGAGAGACACCAGTCAGTGTACAGATATCTCCCAGAGAGGGTGGGACTGAGAGACACCAGTCAGTGTACAGATATCTCCCAGAGAGGGTGGGACTGAGAGACACCAGTCAGTGTACAGATATCTCCCAGAGAGGGTGGGACTGAGAGACACCAGTCAGTGTACAGATATCTCCCAGAGAGGGTGGGACTGAGAGACACCAGTCAGTGTACAGATATCTCCCAGAGAGGGTGGGACTGAGAGACACCAGTCAGTGTACAGATATCTCCCAGAGAGGGTGGGACTGAGAGACACCAGTCAGTGTACAGATATCTCCCAGAGAGGGTGGGACTGAGAGACACCAGTCAGTG
This sequence comes from Carcharodon carcharias, assembly GCF_017639515.1. Classification (NCBI taxonomy): domain Eukaryota; kingdom Metazoa; phylum Chordata; class Chondrichthyes; order Lamniformes; family Lamnidae; genus Carcharodon; species Carcharodon carcharias. The sequence continues at coordinate 23,438 of NW_024470909.1, forward strand.
TACAGATATCTCCCAGAGAGGGTGGGACTGAGAGACACCAGTCAGTGTACAGATATCTCCCAGAGAGGGTGGGACTGAGAGACACCAGTCAGTGTACAGATATCTCCCAGAGAGGGTGGGACTGAGAGACACCAGTCAGTGTACAGATATCTCCCAGAGAGGGTGGGACTGAGAGACACCAGTCAGTGTACAGATATCTCCCAGAGAGGGTGGGACTGAGAGACACCAGTCAGTGTACAGATATCTCCCAGAGAGGGTGGGACTGAGAGACACCAGTCAGTGTACAGATATCTCCCAGAGAGGGTGGGACTGAGAGACACCAGTCAGTGTACAGATATCTCCCAGAGAGGGTGGGACTGAGAGACACCAGTCAGTGTACAGATATCTCCCAGAGAGGGTGGGACTGAGAGACACCAGTCAGTGTACAGATATCTCCCAGAGAGGGTGGGACTGAGAGACACCAGTCAGTGTACAGATATCTCCCAGAGAGGGTGGGACTGAGAGACACCAGTCAGTGTACAGATATCTCCCAGAGAGGGTGGGACTGAGAGACACCAGTCAGTGTACAGATATCTCCCAGAGAGGGTGGGACTGAGAGACACCAGTCAGTGTACAGATATCTCCCAGAGAGGGTGGGACTGAGAGACACCAGTCAGTGTACAGATATCTCCCAGAGAGGGTGGGACTGAGAGACACCAGTCAGTGTACAGATATCTCCCAGAGAGGGTGGGACTGAGAGACACCAGTCAGTGTACAGATATCTCCCAGAGAGGGTGGGACTGAGAGACACCAGTCAGTGTACAGATATCTCCCAGAGAGGGTGGGACTGAGAGACACCAGTCAGTGTACAGATATCTCCCAGAGAGGGTGGGACTGAGAGACACCAGTCAGTGTACAGATATCTCCCAGAGAGGGTGGGACTGAGAGACACCAGTCAGTGTACAGATATCTCCCAGAGAGGGTGGGACTGAGAGACACCAGTCAGTGTACAGATATCTCCCAGAGAGGGTGGGACTGAGAGACACCAGTCAGTGTACAGATATCTCCCAGAGAGGGTGGGACTGAGAGACACCAGTCAGTGTACAGATATCTCCCAGAGAGGGTGGGACTGAGAGACACCAGTCAGTGTACAGATATCTCCCAGAGAGGGTGGGACTGAGAGACACCAGTCAGTGTACAGATATCTCCCAGAGAGGGTGGGACTGAGAGACACCAGTCAGTGTACAGATATCTCCCAGAGAGGGTGGGACTGAGAGACACCAGTCAGTGTACAGATATCTCCCAGAGAGGGTGGGACTGAGAGACACCAGTCAGTGTACAGATATCTCCCAGAGAGGGTGGGACTGAGAGACACCAGTCAGTGTACAGATATCTCCCAGAGAGGGTGGGACTGAGAGACACCAGTCAGTGTACAGATATCTCCCAGAGAGGGTGGGACTGAGAGACACCAGTCAGTGTACAGATATCTCCCAGAGAGGGTGGGACTGAGAGACACCAGTCAGTGTACAGATATCTCCCAGAGAGGGTGGGACTGAGAGACACCAGTCAGTGTACAGATATCTCCCAGAGAGGGTGGGACTGAGAGACACCAGTCAGTGTACAGATATCTCCCAGAGAGGGTGGGACTGAGAGACACCAGTCAGTGTACAGATATCTCCCAGAGAGGGTGGGACTGAGAGACACCAGTCAGTGTACAGATATCTCCCAGAGAGGGTGGGACTGAGAGACACCAGTCAGTGTACAGATATCTCCCAGAGAGGGTGGGACTGAGAGACACCAGTCAGTGTACAGATATCTCCCAGAGAGGGTGGGACTGAGAGACACCAGTCAGTGTACAGATATCTCCCAGAGAGGGTGGGACTGAGAGACACCAGTCAGTGTACAGATATCTCCCAGAGAGGGTGGGACTGAGAGACACCAGTCAGTGTACAGATATCTCCCAGAGAGGGTGGGACTGAGAGACACCAGTCAGTGTACAGATATCTCCCAGAGAGGGTGGGACTGAGAGACACCAGTCAGTGTACAGATATCTCCCAGAGAGGGTGGGACTGAGAGACACCAGTCAGTGTACAGATATCTCCCAGAGAGGGTGGGACTGAGAGACACCAGTCAGTGTACAGATATCTCCCAGAGAGGGTGGGACTGAGAGACACCAGTCAGTGTACAGATATCTCCCAGAGAGGGTGGGACTGAGAGACACCAGTCAGTGTACAGATATCTCCCAGAGAGGGTGGGACTGAGAGACACCAGTCAGTGTACAGATATCTCCCAGAGAGGGTGGGACTGAGAGACACCAGTCAGTGTACAGATATCTCCCAGAGAGGGTGGGACTGAGAGACACCAGTCAGTGTACAGATATCTCCCAGAGAGGGTGGGACTGAGAGACACCAGTCAGTGTACAGATATCTCCCAGAGAGGGTGGGACTGAGAGACACCAGTCAGTGTACAGATATCTCCCAGAGAGGGTGGGACTGAGAGACACCAGTCAGTGTACAGATATCTCCCAGAGAGGGTGGGACTGAGAGACACCAGTCAGTGTACAGATATCTCCCAGAGAGGGTGGGACTGAGAGACACCAGTCAGTGTACAGATATCTCCCAGAGAGGGTGGGACTGAGAGACACCAGTCAGTGTACAGATATCTCCCAGAGAGGGTGGGACTGAGAGACACCAGTCAGTGTACAGATATCTCCCAGAGAGGGTGGGACTGAGAGACACCAGTCAGTGTACAGATATCTCCCAGAGAGGGTGGGACTGAGAGACACCAGTCAGTGTACAGATATCTCCCAGAGAGGGTGGGACTGAGAGACACCAGTCAGTGTACAGATATCTCCCAGAGAGGGTGGGACTGAGAGACACCAGTCAGTGTACAGATATCTCCCAGAGAGGGTGGGACTGAGAGACACCAGTCAGTGTACAGATATCTCCCAGAGAGGGTGGGACTGAGAGACACCAGTCAGTGTACAGATATCTCCCAGAGAGGGTGGGACTGAGAGACACCAGTCAGTGTACAGATATCTCCCAGAGAGGGTGGGACTGAGAGACACCAGTCAGTGTACAGATATCTCCCAGAGAGGGTGGGACTGAGAGACACCAGTCAGTGTACAGATATCTCCCAGAGAGGGTGGGACTGAGAGACACCAGTCAGTGTACAGATATCTCCCAGAGAGGGTGGGACTGAGAGACACCAGTCAGTGTACAGATATCTCCCAGAGAGGGTGGGACTGAGAGACACCAGTCAGTGTACAGATATCTCCCAGAGAGGGTGGGACTGAGAGACACCAGTCAGTGTACAGATATCTCCCAGAGAGGGTGGGACTGAGAGACACCAGTCAGTGTACAGATATCTCCCAGAGAGGGTGGGACTGAGAGACACCAGTCAGTGTACAGATATCTCCCAGAGAGGGTGGGACTGAGAGACACCAGTCAGTGTACAGATATCTCCCAGAGAGGGTGGGACTGAGAGACACCAGTCAGTGTACAGATATCTCCCAGAGAGGGTGGGACTGAGAGACACCAGTCAGTGTACAGATATCTCCCAGAGAGGGTGGGACTGAGAGACACCAGTCAGTGTACAGATATCTCCCAGAGAGGGTGGGACTGAGAGACACCAGTCAGTGTACAGATATCTCCCAGAGAGGGTGGGACTGAGAGACACCAGTCAGTGTACAGATATCTCCCAGAGAGGGTGGGACTGAGAGACACCAGTCAGTGTACAGATATCTCCCAGAGAGGGTGGGACTGAGAGACACCAGTCAGTGTACAGATATCTCCCAGAGAGGGTGGGACTGAGAGACACCAGTCAGTGTACAGATATCTCCCAGAGAGGGTGGGACTGAGAGACACCAGTCAGTGTACAGATATCTCCCAGAGAGGGTGGGACTGAGAGACACCAGTCAGTGTACAGATATCTCCCAGAGAGGGTGGGACTGAGAGACACCAGTCAGTGTACAGATATCTCCCAGAGAGGGTGGGACTGAGAGACACCAGTCAGTGTACAGATATCTCCCAGAGAGGGTGGGACTGAGAGACACCAGTCAGTGTACAGATATCTCCCAGAGAGGGTGGGACTGAGAGACACCAGTCAGTGTACAGATATCTCCCAGAGAGGGTGGGACTGAGAGACACCAGTCAGTGTACAGATATCTCCCAGAGAGGGTGGGACTGAGAGACACCAGTCAGTGTACAGATATCTCCCAGAGAGGGTGGGACTGAGAGACACCAGTCAGTGTACAGATATCTCCCAGAGAGGGTGGGACTGAGAGACACCAGTCAGTGTACAGATATCTCCCAGAGAGGGTGGGACTGAGAGACACCAGTCAGTGTACAGATATCTCCCAGAGAGGGTGGGACTGAGAGACACCAGTCAGTGTACAGATATCTCCCAGAGAGGGTGGGACTGAGAGACACAAGTCAGTGTACAGATATCTCCCAGAGAGGGTGGAACTGAAAGACACCAGTCAGTGTACAGATATCTCCCAGAGAGGGTGGGACTGAGAGACACCAGTCAGTGTACAGATACCTCCCAGAGAGGGTGGGACTGAGAGACACCAGTCAGTGTCCACATACCTCCCAGAGAGGGTGAGACTGAGAGACACCAGTCAGTGTACAGATACCTCCCAGAGAGGGTGGGACTGAGAGACACCAGTCAGTGTACAGATACCTCCCAGAGAGGGTGGGACTGAGAGACACCAGTCAGTGTACAGATACCTCCCAGAGAGGGTGGGGATTGAGAGACACCAGTCAGTGTACAGATATCTCCCAGAGAGGGTGGGACTGAGAGACACCAGTCAGTGTAAAGATATCTCCCAGAGAGAGAGAGTGGGAGCTGAGAGACACCATTCAGTGTACAGATATCTCCCTGAGAGAGAGGGAGTGAGAGACTCCAGTCAGTGTACAAATACCGCCCTGAGAGAGAAGGGACTGAGAGACACCAGTCCGTGTACAGATATTTCCCAAAGAGGAAGGGACTGGGAGTCACCTGTCAGTATACAGATTTCTCCCTGAGAGAGAGGGACTGAGACACACCAGTCAGTGTACAGATATCTGCCTGAGAGAGAAAGGGAACTTAGAGACACCAGTCAGAGTACAGATATCTCCCTGAGACAGAGGGACTGAGAGACAAAAGTCAGTATACAGATATCTCCCTGAGAGAGAGAGACTGAGAGACACCAGTCAGTGTAAAGATATACCCCTGAGAGTGAAGTACTGAGAGACACCAGTCAGTGTACAGATATCTCCCTGAGAGTGAGGGGACTGAGAGGCTACAGTCAGGGTACAGATATCCCCCTGAGATACAGGAGTGAGAGACAACAGACAGTGTACAGATATCTCCCTGAGAGAGAGGGTACTGAGAGACACCAGTGTGTGTACAGATATCTCCCTTAGAGAAAGAGGACTGAGAGACATCAGTCAGTATACAGATATCCCCTTGAGAGACAGGACTGAGAGACACCAGTCAGTGTACAGATATCTACCTGAGATAGAGGGGACTGAGAGATACCATCAGTATAAAGATATCCCCCTGAGAGACAGGACTGAGAGACACCAGTCAGTGTACAGAAATCTCCTTGAGAGAGAGGGACTGAGAGACAGCAGTCAATGTACAGATATCTCTCTGAGACAGAGAGAGGGACTGAGAGACACCAGTCAGTGTTATGATATCTGCCTGAGAGAGAGGGAGTGAGAGACACCAGTCATTGCACAGATATCTCCCTGAGAGGTAGAGGGGACCGAGAGACACCAGTCAGTGTAAAGATATCTCCCTGAGAGAGAGGGACTCAGAGACACCAGTCAGTGTACAGATATCTCCCTGAGAGAGAGAGGGAGAGTACTGAGAGACACCAGTCAGTGTAAAGATATCTCCCTGAGAGAGAGGGACTGAGAGGCACAGTCAGTGTACAGATATCTCCCTGAGATTGAGGGACTGAGAGGCACAGTCAGTGTACAGATATATCCCAGAGAGAGAAAGAGGGCCTGAGAGATACCAGTCAGTGTACAGATATCTCCCTGAGAGAGAGGGAGTGAGACACACCAGTCAGTGTAAAGATATCTCCCGGTGAGAAAAGGACTGAGAGACACCAGTCAGTGTAAAGATATCTCCCTGAGAGAGAGATGGAATGAGAGACACCAGTCAATGTGCAACTATCTCCCTGAGAGAGAGAGAGAGTACTGAGAGACACCAGTCAGTGTAAAGATATCTCCCTGAGAGAGAGGGACTGAGAGACACCAGTCTGTATAAAGATAGATGCCTGAGAGAGAGAGAGTACTGAGAGACACCAGTCAGTGTAAAGATATTTCCCTGACAGAGAGGGACTGAGAGGCACAGTAAGTGTACAGTTATCTCCCTGAGAGAGAGAGACTGAGAGGCACAGTAAGTGTACAGATATCTCCCAGAGAGAGAGAGAGAGGGGACTGAGAGACACCAGTCAGTGTACAGATATCTCCCTGAGAGACAGAGGGACTGAGAGATACCAGTCAGTGTTCAGATATCCCCCTGAGAGACAGGACTAAGAGACAGCTGTCAGTGTACAGATATCTCCTTGAGAGAGAGGGACTGAGAGACAGCAGCCAATGTACAGATATCTCTCTGAGACAGAGAGAGGGACTGAGAGACACCAGTCAGTGTTATGATAACTGCCTGAGAGAGAGGGAGTGAGAGACACCAGTCAGTGTATTGATATCCCCCTGAGAGACAGGACTGAGAGACACAAGTCAGTGTAAAGATATCTCCCTGAGAGAGAGAGGGAATGAGAGATACCAGTCAGTGTACAAATATCTCCCTGAGAGAGAGAGAGTGTACTGAGAGACACCAGTCAGTGTAAAGATATCTCCCTGAGAGAGAGGGACTGAGAGGCACAATCAGTGTAAAGATATCTCCCTGACAGAGAGGGACTGAGAGGCACAGTCAGTGTACAGATATATCCCAGAGAGAGAGAGAGGGCCTGAGAGACACCAGTCAGGGTACAGATATCCCCCTGAGATACAGGACTGAGATACACCAGACTGTGTACAGATATCTCCCTGAGAGAGAGGGTACTGAGAGACACCAGTCAGTGTACAGATATCTCCCTGAGAGAGAGGGGACTGAGAGACACCAGTCAGTGTTCAGATATCTCCCTGAGAGAGAGAGGGACTGAGAGATACCAGTGAGTGTACCGATATCCCCCTGTGAGACAGGACTGAGAGACACCAGTCAGTGTACAGATATCTCCTTGAGAGAGAGGGACTGAGAGACAGCAGTCAATGTACAGATATCTCTCTGCGAGAGACAGAGGGACTGAGAGACATCAGTCAGTGTACAGTTATCTCCCTGAGAGAGAGAGAGGGACTGAGAAACGCCAGGCAGTGTAAAGATATCTCCCTGAGAGAGAGGGAGTGAGAGACACCAGTCTGTGTAAAGATAGATGCCTGAGAGAGAGAGGGAGTGAGAGACACCAGTCAGTGCACAGATATCTCCCTGAGAGACAGAGGGGACTGAGAGACACCTGTCAGTGTAAAGATAAATCCCTGAGAGAGAAGGACTAAGAGACACCAGTCAGTGTAAGGATATCTCCCTGAGTGAGAGAGAGGGACTGAGAGACACCAGTCAGTGTACAGTTACCTCCCAGAGAGGGTGGGACTGAGAGACACCAGTCAGTGTACAGATATCTCCCAGAGAGGGTGGGACTGAGAGACACAAGTCAGTGTACAGATATCTCCAGAGAGGGTGGGACTGAGAGACACCAGTCAGTGTACAGATATCTCCCAGAGAGGGTGGGACTGAGAGACACCAGTCAGTGTACAGATACCTCCCAGAGAGGGTGGGACTGAGAGACACCAGTCAGTGTACACATACCTCCCAGAGAGGGTGGGACTGAGAGACACCAGTCAGTGTGCAGATACCTCCCAGAGAGGGTGGGACTGAGAGACACCAGTCAGTGTACAGATACCTCCCAGAGAGGGTGGGACTGAGAGACACCAGTCAGTGTACAGATACCTCACAGAGAGGGTGGGACTGAGAGACACCAGTCAGTGTACAGATATCTCCCAGAGAGGGTGGGACTGAGAGACACCAGTCAGTGTACAGCTATCTCCCAGAGAGGGTGGGACTGAGAGAGACCAGTCAGTGTACAGATATCTCCCAGAGAGGGTGGGACTGAGAGACACCAGTCAGTGTACAGATATCTCCCAGAGAGGGTGGGACTGAGAGACACCAGTCAGTGTACAGATACCTCCCAGAGAGGGTGGGACTGAGAGACACCAGTCAGTGTACAGATACCTCCCAGAGAGGGTGGGACTGAGAGACACCAGTCAGTGTACAGATATCTCCCAGAGAGAGTGGGACTGAGAGACACCAGTCAGTGTACACATACCTCCCAGAGAGGGTGGGACTGAGAGACACCAGTCAGTGTACAGATACCTCCCAGAGAGGGTGGGACTGTGAGACACCAGTCAGTGTACAAATACCTCCCAGAGAGGGTGGGACTGAGAGACACCAGTCAGTGTACAGATACCTCCCAGAGAGGGTGGGACTGAGAGACACCAGTCAGTGTACAGATATCTCCCAGAGAGGGTGGGACTGAGAGACACCAGTCACTGTTCAGATATCTCCCAGAGAGGGTGGGACTGAGAGAGACCAGTCAGTGTACAGATATCTCCCAGAGAGGGTGGGACTGAGAGACACCAGTCAGTGTACAGATCTCTCCCTGAGAGAGAGGGAGTGAGAGACACCAGTCAGTGTACAGATCTCTCCCTGAGAGAGAGGGAGTGAGAGACACCAGTCTGTGTAAAGATATCTCGCTGAGAATAAGAGGCCCTCTCTCTATCACTCCCCCTTCCTCTCAGTCCTGTCTCACAGGGGGATATCGGTACACTCACTGGTATCTCTCAGTCCCCTCTCTCTCAGGGAGATATCTGAACACTGACTGGTGTCTCTCAGTCCCCTCACTCTCTCTATCACTCCTCCTCCCTCTCTCTATCGCTCCCCCTCCCTCTCTCTATCACTCCCCCTCCCTCTCTCTATCGCTCCCCCCTCCCTCTCTCTATCACTCCCCCTCCCTCTCTCTATCACTCCCCCTCCCTCTCTATCACTCCCCCTCCCTCTCTCTATCACTCCGCCCTCCCTCTCTCTATCACTCCCCCCTCCCTCTCTCTATCACTCCCCATCCCTCTCTCTATCACTCCCCCTCCCTCTCTCTATCACTCCCCCCTCCCTCTCTCTATCACTCCCCCCTCCCTCTCTCTATCACTCCCCCCTCCCTCTCTCTATCACTCCCCCCTCCCTCTCTCTATCACTCCCCCTCCCTCTCTCTATCACTCCCCCTCCCTCTCTCTATCACTGCCCCCTCCCTCTCTCTATCACTCCCCCCTCCCTCTCTCTATCACTCCCCCCCTCCTCTCTATCGCTCCCCCTCCCTCTCTCTATCACTCCCCCTCCCTCTCTCTATCACTCCCCCCCTCCTCTCTATCACTCCCCCCTCCCTCTCTCTATCACTGACCCCTCTCTCTATCACTCCCCCTCCCTCTCTCTATCTCTCCCCCTCCCTCTCTCTATCTCTCCCCCCTCCCTCTCTCAATCACTCCCCCCTCCCTCTCTCAATCACTCCCCCTCCCTCTCTCTATCACTCCCCCCTCCCTCTCTCTATCACTCCCCCTCCCTCTCTCTATCACTGACCCCTCCCTCTCTCTATCCCTCCCCCCTCCCTCTCTCTATCACTCCCCCTCCCTCCTCTCTATCACTACCCCCCTCCTCTCTATCGCTTCGCCTCCCTCTCTCTATCACTCCCCCCTCCCTCTCTCTATCACTCCCCCCTCCCTCTCTCAATCACTCCCCCTCCGTCTCTCTATCACTTCCCCTCCCTCTATCAGTCGGCCTCCCTCTATCTAACACTCCACCCTCCCTCTCCCTATCACTCCCCCTCCCTCTCTCTATCACTCCCCCTCCCTCTCTCTATCACTCCCCCCTCCCTCTCTCTATCACTCCCCCTCCCTCTCTCTATCGCTTCGCCTCCCTCTCTCTATCACTCCCCCACCCTCTCTCTATCACTCCACCCTCCCTCTCTCTATCACTCCCCTTCCCTCTCTCTATCTCTCCCCATTTCTCTCTCAATCACTCCCCCCTCACTCTCTCTATCGCTCCCCCTCCGTCTCTCTATCACTTCCCCTCCCTCTATCATCTCGGCCTCCCTCTCTCTAACACTCCACCCTCCCTCTCCCTATCACTGACCCCTCCCTCTTTCTATCGCTCCCCCTTCCTCTCTCTATCAGTCCCCTTCCTCTCTCTATCACTCCCCCTCCCTCTCTCTATCACTCCCCCCCTCTCTCTATCACTCCCCCCTTCCTCTCTCTATCACTCCCCCTCCCTCTCTCTATCACTCCCCTTCCTCTCTCTATCACTCCCCCTCCCTCTCTCTATCACTCCCCTTCCTCTCTCTATCACTCCCCTTCCTCTCTCTATCACTCCCCCTCCCTCTCTCTATCACTCCCCTTCCTCTCTCTATCACTCCCCTTCCTCTCTCTATCACTCCCCCCTCCCTCTCTCTATCACTCCCCTTCCTCTCTCTATCACTCCCCTTCCTCTCTCTATCACTCCCCCCCTCCTCTCTCTATCACTCCCCTTCGCTCTCTCTATCACTCCCCCTCCCTCTCTCTATCACTCCCCTTCCTCTCTCTATCACTCCCCCCTCCCTCTCTCTATCACTCCCCTTCCTCTCTCTATCACTCCCCCTCCCTCTCTCTATCGCTCCCCCTCCCTCTCACTATCACTCCCCCCTCCCTCTCTCGATCTCTCCCCCTCCCTCTCTCTATCACTCCCCCTCCCTCTCTCTATCGCTCCCCCCTCCCTCCCTCTATCACTCCCCCCTCCCTCACTCTATCGCTCCCCCTTCCTCTCTCTATCACTCCCCCTCCCTCTCTCTATCTCTCCCCCCTCCCTCTCTCTATCACTCCCCCCCTCCTCTCTATCGCTCCCCCCTCCCTCTCTCTATCGCACCACCTCCCTCTCTCTATCGCTCCCCCCTCCCTCTCTCTATCACTCCCCCTCCCTCTCTCTATCACTCCCCCCTCCCTCTCTCTCTATCACTCCGCCCTCCCTCTCACTATCACTCCGCCCTCCTTCTCTCTATCAAACCCCACTCCCTCTATCTATCACTTCGGCTCCCTCTCTCTATCACTCCCCCACCCTCCCTCTATCGCTCCGCCGCCCTCTCTCTATCTCTCCCCCTTCCTCTCTCTATCGCTCCCCCTCCCTCTCTCTATCACTCCCCCCTCCCTCTCTCTATCGCTCCCCCTCCCTCTCTCTATCACTCCCCCTCCCTCTCTCTATCACTCCCCCTCCCTCTCTCTATCTCTCCCCATTTCTCTCTCAATCACTCCCCCTCCCTCTCTCTATCGCTCCCCTTCCCTCTCTCTATCGCTCCCCCTCCCTCTCTCTATCGCTCCCCCTCCCTCTCTCTATCCCTCTCCCCTCCGTCTCACTATCACTCCCCCCTCCCTCTCTCTCTGACTCTCCCCCTCCCTCTCACTGTCACTCCTCCCTCCCTCCCTCTATCACTCCGCCCTCCCTCTCACAATCACTCCGCCCTCCCTCTCTCTATCAAACCCCCCCTTGCTCTCTCTATCACTCTCCCTCCCTCTCTTTATCACTCCCCATCCCCCTCTCTCTATCACTCCCCCCTCCCTCTCTCTATCACTCCTCCCTCCTCTCTCTATCACTCCCCCCCCCTCCCTCTCTCGATCTCTCCCCCCTCCCTCTCTATCACTCCCCCCGCCCTCTCTATCATTCCCCCTCCCTCTCTCTAACACTCCCCACTCCCTCTCTCTATAACTCGCCCTCTCTCACTGCGCCCTTCCTCTCTCTATCGCTCCCCCTCCCTCTCTCTATCACTCCCCCTCCCTCTCTCTATCATACCCCCTCCCTCTCTCTATCTCTTCCCCCCTCTCTATCACTCCCCCTCCCTCTCTCTATCACTCCACCCTCCCTCTCTCTATCACTCCCCCTCCCTCTTCTATCACTCCCCCCTCCCTCTCTCTATCATTCCCCCCTCCCTCTCTCTATCACTCCCCCTCCCTCTCTCTATCACTCCCCCTCCCTCTCTCTATCACTCCACCCTCCCTCTCTCTATCACTCCCCCCTCCCTCTCTCTATCACTCCCCCTCCCTCTCTCTATCACTCCCCCTCCCTCTCTCTATCAGTACCCCCTCCCTCTCTCTATCACTCCCCCTCCCTCTCTCTATCACTCCCCCTCCCTCTCTCTATCACTCCACCCTCCCTCTCTCTATCACTCCCCCTCCCTCTCTCTATCACTCCCCCTCCCTCTCTCTATCACTCCCCCTCCCTCTCTCTATCACTCCCCCTCCCTCTCTCTATCACTCCCCCTCCCTCTCTCTATCACTCCACCCTCCCTCTCTCTATCACTCCCCCCTCCCTCTTCTATCACTGACCCCTCACTCTCTCAATCACTCCCCCCTCCCTCTCTCTATCACTCCCCCTCCCTCTCTCTATCGCTCCCCTTCCCTCTCTCTATCGCTCCCCCTCCCTCTCTCTATCGCTCCCCCTCCCTCTCTCTATCCCTCTCCCCTCCGTCTCACTATCACTCCCCCCTCCCTCTCTCTCTGACTCTCCCCCTCCCTCTCACTGTCACTCCTCCCTCCCTCTCTCTATCACTCCCCCCTCCCTCTGTCTATCACTCCCCCTCCCTCCCTCTATCACTCCGCCCTCCCTCTCACTATCACTCCGCCCTCCCTCTCTCTATCAAACCCCCCTTGCTCTCTCTATCACTCCCCCTCCCTCTCTCTATCACTCTCCCTCCCTCTCTTTATCACTCCCCATCCCCCTCTCTCTATCACTCCCCCTCCCTCTCTCTATCACTCCCCCCTCCCTCTCTCTATCACTCCCCCTCCCTCTCACTATCACTCCGCCCTCCCTCTCTCTATCAAACCCCCCTTGCTCTCTCTATCACTCCCCCTCCCTCTCTCTATCACTCTCCCTCCCTCTCTCTATCACTCCGCCCTCCCTCTCTCTATCAAACCCCCCTTGCTCTCTCTATCACTCTCCCTCCCTCACTCAATAACTCCCCCCTCCCTCTCTCTATCACTCCCCCCTCCCTCTCTCTATCGCTCCCCCCTCCCTCTCTCTATCACTCCCCATCCCTCTCTCTATCACTCCCCCACCCTCTCTCTATCACTCCCCCCTCCCTCTCTCTATCACTCCCCCTCCCTCTCTCTATCACTCCCCCCTCCCTCTCTCTATCACTCCCCCTCCCTCTCTCTATCACTCCTCCCTCCCTCTCTCTATCACTCCGCCCTCCCTCTCTCTATCACTCCCCCCTTGCTCTCTCTATCACTCTCCCTCCCTCTCTCTATCACTCCCCATCCCCCTCTCTCTATCACTCCCCCTCCCTCTCTCTATCACTCTCCCTCCCTCTCTTTATCACTCCCCATCCCCCTCTCTCTATCGCACCCCCCTCCCTCTCTCTATCACTCTCCCTCCCTCTCTTTATCACTCCCCATCCCCCTCTCTCTATCACTCCCCCCTCCCTCTCTCTATCACTCCCCCTCCCTCTCTCTATCACTCCCCCCTCCCTCTCTCTATCACTCCCCCTCCCTCTCTCTATCACTCCCCCCTCCCTCTCTCTATCACTCCCCCCTCCCTCTCTCTATCACTCCTCCCTCCCTCTCTTTATCACTCCCCATCCCCCTCTCTCTATCACTCCCCCCTCCCTCTCTCTATCACTCTCCCTCCCTCTCTTTATCACTCCCCATCCCCCTCTCTCTATCACTCCCCCTCCCTCTCTCTATCACTCCCCCCTCCCTCTCTCTATCACTCCCCCCTCCCTCTCTCTATCACTCCCCCCTCCCTCTCTCTATCACTCCCCCTCCCTCTCTCTATCTCTCCCCCTCCCTCTCTCTCCCCCTCCCCCCTCCCTCTCTCTCCCCCTCCCCCACCCTCTCTCTATCTCTCCCTCTGTCCCTCTGTCCCTATCTTGCTCCCTCCTTCCCTTCTTCCCATCTCCTTCTCTCCTTTTATCTCACTCCCTTCCTCTCTTCCCTGACCTCTCACTATCTCTCTTCATTTCTATCTCCCATTCCTTCATTCCGCTTCCCCTCCCTCCTTCCTTCCTTCTTTCCTTCCCTCCCTTCTTCCTTCTTCTCCTCCCTCCCTCCTTCTTCTTTCCTTCCTTCCTTCCTTCTTTCCTTCCCTCCTTCCTACTTTCCTTCCCTCCTTCCTTCTTTCCCTCCCTCCCTCCCTCCTTCTTTCCTTCCCTCCCTCCTTCCTTCTTTCCTTCCCTCCCTCCCTCCTTCCTTCTTTCCTTCCCTCCCTCCTTCCTTCTTTCCTTCCCTCCCTCCTTCCTTCTTTCCCTCCCTCCCTCCTTCCTTCTTTCCTTCACTCCCTCCTTCCTTCTTTCCTTCCCTCCCTCCTTCCTTCTTTCCCTCCCTCCCTCCTTCCTTCTTTCCTTCCCTCCCTCCTTCCTTCTTTCCCTCCCTCCCGCCTTCCTTCTTTCCCTCCCTCCCTCCTTCCTTCTTTCCTTCACTCCCTCCTTCTTTCCTTCCCTCCCTCCTTCCTTCTTTCCCTCCCTCCCTCCCTCCTTCCTTCTTTCCTTCCCTCCCTCCTTCCTTCTTTCCTTCCCTCCCTCCTTCCTGCTTTCCTTCCCTCCCTCCTTCCTTCTTTCCTTCCCTCCCTCCTTCCTGCCTTCCTTCCCTCCCTCCTTCCTTCTTTCCCTCCCTCCCTCCTTCCTTCTTTCCTTCCCTTTCCTCCCTCCCTCCTTCTTTCCTTCCCTCCCTCCTTCCTTCTTTCCTTCCCTCCCTCCTTCCTGCCTTCCTTCCCTCCCTCCTTCCTTCTTTCCCTCCCTCCCTCCTTCCTTCTTTCCTTCCCTCCCTCCCTCCTTCCTTCTTTCCCTCCCTCCCTCCCTCCTTCTTTCCTTCCCTCCCTCCCTCCTTCCTTCTTTCCTTCCCTCCCTCCTTCCTTCTTTCCCTCCCTCCCTCCTTCCTTCTTTCCTTCCCTCCCTCCTTCCTTCTTTCCTTCCCTCCCTCCTTCCTTCTTTCCTTCCCTCCCTCCTTCCTTCTTTCCTTCCCTCCCTCCCTCCTTCTTTCCCTCCCTCCCTCCCTCCTTCCTTCTTTCCCTCCCTCCTTCCTTCTTTCCTTCCCTCCCTCCTTCCTTCTTTCCTTCCCTCCCTCCTTCCTTCTTTCCTTCCCTCCCTTCTTCCTTCTTTCCGTCCCTCCCTCCCTCCTTCCTTCTTTCCTTCCCTCCCTCCTTCCTTCTTTCCTTCCCTCCCTCCTTCCTTCTTTCCTTCCCTCCCTCCTTCCTTCCTTCTTTCCTTCCCTCCCTCCCTCCTTCCTTCTTTCCTTCCCTCCCTCCCTCCTTCCTTCTTTCCTTCCCTCCCTCCCTCCTTCCTTCTTTCCCTCCCTCCTTCTTTCCTTCCCTCCCTCCTTCCTTCCTTCTTTCCTTCCCTCCCTCCCTCCTTCCTTCTTTCCTTCCCTCCCTCCCTCCTTCCTTCTTTCCTTCCCTCCCTCCTTCCTTCTTTCCTTCCCTCCCTCCTTCCTTCTTTCCTTCCCTCCCTCCTTCCTTCTTTCCTTCCCTCCCTCCTTCCTTCTTTCCCTCCCTCCCTCCCTCCTTCTTTCCTTCCCTCCCTCCTTCCTTCTTTCCTTCCTTCCCTCCTTCCTTCTTTCCTTCCCTCCCTCCCTCCTTCCTTCTTTCCTTCCTTCCCTCCTTCCTTCTTTCCTTCCCTCCCTCCCTCCTTCCTTCTTTCCTTCCCTCCCTCCTTCCTTCTTTCCTTCCCTCCCTCCCTCCCTCCTTCTTTCCTTCCCTCCCTCCTTCTTTCTTTCCTTAACTCCTTCCTTCTTTCCTTCCCTCCCTCCCTCCCTCCTTCTTTCCTTCCCTCCCTCCCTCCTTCTTTCCTTCCCTCCCTCCCTCCTTCTTTCCTTCCCTCCCTCCTTCCTTCTTTCCTTCCTTCCCTCCTTCCTTCTTCCCCTCCCTCCTTCCTTCTTTCCTTCCCTCCCTCCTTCCTTCTTTCCTTCCCTCCCTCCCTCCTTCTTTCCTTCCCTCCCTCCTTCCTTCTTCCCCTCCCTCCTTCCTTCTTTCCTTCCCTTCCTCCTTCCTTCTTTCCTTCCCTCCCTCCTTCCTTCTTTCCTTCCCTCCCTCCTTCCGTCTTTTCCTCCCTATATCCCTCCATCTTGCCCTCCCTCTCCCTCCATCTCACCCTCCTTCTCTCCCTCCCTCCCTCCTCCTCCTCTCCCTCTCACCCTCCCTCCTTCTCTCCCTCCCACCTTCTCTCCCTCCCTCTCTCTCCCTCCCACTTTCTCCTTCCCACCCTCCTTCCCTCCCTCACTTTCTCTCCCTTCCTTTCTGTCCCCTGCCCCCCCACTATCTCTCTCTATTTCTATCTCCCACCCCTACCTTTCTCTAGCCCTCCCTCCCTCTTTCCTTCCTTATTTCGCTCTCTCTCTCCCTCCATCCCTCTCTCTATCCCTTCCTGCCTCTCTCCTTTTCTTTCTCCCCATCCCTTAGTTTCACACCCTTATTTCCTCTCTTCCTTCCCTCCTCCCCCTCCCCTCCACTCCCTCTGCTCCCTCCCTCTCACCCCTTCCCTCTTTCTCTCTCACCTTTCCTGTCTCCCTCTCACTCCCTCCCACTCCCATCGTCTACCTTCCTCCTTCTCTCTCCCTCCCTCTCTCCATCTCCAACACCCCCAATTGCTCCATCTTCTTCTCCCCTCTTCCCTCACTCTCTCCCTGTGTCCCTACCTTCCTCCCTGCATCCTTCTCTCTCTCTGTACCTCTCTCTCCATCTCTTTCATCTACCCTCTTCCTCCCTCTCTCTCTCCCGCTCTCTCTTTCTCCATCTTTCTCTGTCTCCCTGCGTCTCTCTCTGTCTCCCTCCCTCTCTCTCTGTCTCCCTCCCTCTCTCCTTCTATCTCCCTTGTGCTCTCTCTCTCTCTCCCTCTCTGTCCCTCTCTCTCCCTTTCTCTCTGTCTCCCTCCCTCTCTCTCGGTCTCACTCCCTCTCTCTCTGTCCCCCTCCCCCTCTCTCTGTCTCACTCCCTCTTTCTCTGTCTCCCTCCCTCTCTCTCTGTCTCCCTCCCCCTCTCTCTGTCTCACTCCCTCTCTCGCTGTCTCCCTTCTCTCTCTGTCTGGTTTCCTTCCCCACCCTCTCTCCCTTTCTCTCCCTCCTTCTCCTTCTCTCTGTCTCCCCCTCTGTCTCTCCCCTCTGTCTCTCTCTCTTCTCCATCTCTTTTGCCTACTCTGTCTCCCTTTCTCTGTCTCCATCTGCCTCTCTCTGTCTCCATCCGCCTCTCTCTGTCTCCCTCCCCCTCTCTCTGTCTTCCTCCCCCTCTCTCTGTCTCTCTCCCCCTCTCTCTGTTTCCCTCCCTCTCTCTCTGTTTCTCTCCCTCTCTCTCTCCATCTCCCTTCGCCCTCTCTTTCTCTGTCCTCTCTGTTTGCCTCTCTCTGTCTCCCTCTCTCTCTCTCTCTCTCCCCATCTCTTTCACCTACTCTCACTCTCTCTCTACCTCCCTTTCTCTATCTCCCTCCCTTTTCTCTGTCTCCCATTCCTTTATCAACGCTCTGACCCTCTCTCCCATCACCCCTGCAGGATCATTGTCAGCGCTCCTCTTGAGATGAACCAGACTGGCACAAGAACTGGCAGAGTCTACAAGTGCAAGTATTCTACTTTGCCCTGCCATCCCCTGACTGTTCTGGGTAAGTCAACCTGGCTCTCTCCTTGTGCGAGCCACAGTGCTGATGGGCTATGGTGTGCATTGTGACCTTCCCAAGCTCATGCTGAAGCTCTGTGAGCCATCAGGCTAAGGGATTGAGGCGGAGGGGTCATGTTGCTATATGAGCCATCAGGGAGTCCAGGGTAGTGGATACATGGGCTTAAATCCCACCACAGTAAATAAATATGATAGCAAGAAAGGGTCTTGAATCAGAAGATGTCAAATCCATTTGGATGTAAGAAATAACAAGGGGAAGAAGACACTGGTGGGGATAATCTGTAGGCTCCCTTTCAGTAGCTATACTGTAGGGCAGAGAATAAATCAGGCGATATTGAGGGCACCTAAAAATCATGGGTAACCTCAATCTTCATGTAGACTGGGAAAATCAAATTGGCAGAGGTAGCCACAGACAAGAATTCATAGAGTGTGTTCGGAACAGCTTCCTAGAACAATATGTTGTGGATCCAATGGGGGATCAGGCTGTTTTGGATCTGGTAATGTGTAATGGGGCAGGTTTAATAAATGATCTCAGAGTAAAGGATCCCCTTAGGAACAGTGACCATAACATGGTGGAATTTAGCATTCCGTTTGCGAGAGAAACTTGGGTAGGAAACAACTGTGCCAAACTTAAATAAGGGTGATTACAAAGGAATGGGGGCAGAGTTAGCTGGAGTGGACTGGGAAAGGTGTTTAGCAGGAAAGACAGCTGATCAACAACGGCAAACCTTTAAGGAAGTACTTTATGACTCTCAACAAAGATATATCCCAGTGAGGGAAAAGGATCCTAGCAAAGGGATAAACTGACCAAGGAAGTTAAGGACAGTATCAAATTGCAAGAAAAAACATACAATGTGGTAGATTAGTGGTAAGCCAGAAGATCGGGAAAGTTTTAAAAACCAACAAAAGATAACCAAAAAAATAATAGAGGGAGAAGATAAACTTTGAGGGTAAACTCGCAAGTTATATAAAAACGGACAGTAAGAGCTCATTTAACTATATAAAAAGGAAGAGGGAGGCCAAAGTCAACATACACCTCTTAGAGAATGAGGCTGGAGAGCAAACAATGGGGAACCAGGAAATGTTAGAGGAGTTGAATAAATAAAGGCAAAATACTGAAACAAAAACAAAAAAATGCTGCAAAAAACTCAGCAGGTCTGACAGCATCGGTGGAGAGAAAGACAGAGTGAACATTTCAAGTCCAGAGAACTCTGAAGGCTCTCTGGCTCTGAAGAAGAGTCATACAGACTTGAAGAGTTGAATAAATATTTTGCTTCAGTCTTCACAGCAGAAGATACTAATAGCATTCCAAAAATACTAAATAATCATGGGGCAAAAGTTGGGGAGGAAATAAATACAACAACTATCACTAGAGAAAAAGTACTAGGGAAACTAATGGGGCTAAAGGCCGATAAGTCCCCTGGACCTGGTGGGTTGCATCCCAGGATATTAAAGGAAATAGGTACAGTTATACTGGATGCACTGGCAGTAATCTTCCAAGGATCCTTAGATTCTGGAAAAGTCCCAGAGGATCGGAAAATCTGTCAATGTAACACCCTTAGTCAAAAAGGGAGGGAGACAAAAAACAAGTAACTACCGGCCAGTTGGCTTAATATCTGTCATTGGGAAAATGTTGGAGTCTATTATAAAGGATGTAATGGTAGAGCATCTAGAAGTACATAATCTAATCAGCAAAGTCAGCATGACTTCATGAAGAGGAACTCATACCGAACACATCTATTAGAATTGTTTGAGGAGGTAACAGGAAGATAGATAAAAGGGAACCAGTAGATGTAATATATTTAGATTTCCAAAAAGCTTTCGATAAGGTACCACACAAAAGTTAAGTAACAAGATAAGAGCCCATGGAGTTGGGGGTAGTATGTTAGCATGGATAGAGGATTGGATAACTAATATAAGACAGAGAGTTGGGTAAGGGGTGCATTTTCAGGATGGCAACCTGTAACTAGTGGAGTGCCACAGGGATCAGTGCTGGGGTCTCAATTATTTACAATATATATTAATGACTTGGATGAGGGAAGTGAATGTACTATCACTAAGTTTGCGGATGATACAAAAATAGGTAGGAAGGCAAGTGATGAGGATGACACAAGGAGAGTACAGAGGGATATAAACAGACTAAGTGAGTGGGCAAAAACTTGTTAGATGGAATATAATGTGGGAAAATGTGAGATTCTGCACATTGACAGGAAGATGAGAGGAGCTGAATATTATTTAAACGGAGATAGACTGCAGAAAGCTGCAGCACAGAGAGATTTGGGAGTCCTCGGACATGAATCACAAAAAGCTAACATACAAGTTCAGCAGGTAATAGGGAAGGAAAATGGAATGTGGGCCTTTATTTCTAAGAGAATGGAGTATAAAAATAGGGAGGTCTTGCTAAAACTAGTTAGCCCACACCTAGAACACTGTGAACAGTTTTGGTCCCTTTGTCTAAGGAAAGATATTCTGGCATTGGAGGCAGTCCAGAGAAGGTTCACTAGGTTGACCCTGGATATGGAGGGATTTTCTTATGAGGAGAGGTTGAGTGGGTTGGGCCTGTACTCATTGGAGTTTAGAAGAATGAGAGACGACCTTGTTGAAACGAGTAAGATTCTTCGGGGGCTTGACAGGGTAGATGCTGAGAGGTCGTTTCCCCTTGTGGGAGAGTCTAGGACCAGAGGGCATAATCTCAGAGCAAGGGGTCACGCATTTAAAACAGAGATGAGGAGGAATTTCTCCTCTCAGAGGGTAGTGAATCTGTGGAATACTTTCCCACAGAGGGCCGGAGAGGTTGGGTTGCTGAGTATATTCGAGGCTGAGATAGACAGATCTTCATCTGCAAGGGGATCGAGGATAATGGGGGAAAGGCAGGAAAGTGGAGTTGAGGATTATTAGATCAGCCATGATCTCATTGAATGGTGGAGCAGACTCGATGGGCCGAATGGCCGACTTCTATTCCATCGTCTTATGGTCTAAATGGTGGAATTTCAAATACAATTTATAAATTCATGTAACCCCGTCCTGGATCCCAGACGCCAGACCCCACTCCCCGTCCCGGAACCCAGACCTCAGACCCCACCCCAGACCCCAGACCCCAGACCCCAGACCCCACTCCCCGTCCCGGACCCCAGACCCCACTCCCCGTCCCGGACCCCAGACCCCACTCCCCGTCCCGGACCCCAGACCCCACTCCCCGTCCCAGACCCCAGACCCCACTCCTCGTCCCAGACCCCAGACCCCAGACCCCAGACCCCACTCCCCGTCCCAGACCCCAGACCCCACTCCTCGTCCCAGACCCCAGACCCCAGACCCCACTCCCCGTCCCAGACCCCAGACCCCACTCCCCGTCCCAGACCCCAGACCCCACTCCCCGTCCCAGACACCAGACTCCAGACCCCAGACCCCACTCCCCGTCCCAGACACCAGACTCCAGACCCCAGACCCACTCCCCGTCCCAGACACCAGACTCCAGACCCCAGACCCCACTCCCCGTCCCGGAACCCAGACCTCAGACCCCACCCCAGACCCCAGACCCCAGACCCCAGACCCCACTCCCCGTCCCGGACCCCAGACCCCACTCCCCGTCCCAGACCCCAGACCCCACTCCCCGTCCCGGACCCCAGACCCCACTCCCCGTCCCGGACCCCAGACCCCACTCCCCGTCCCAGACCCCAGACCCCACTCCTCGTCCCAGACCCCAGACCCCAGACCCCAGACCCCACTCCCCGTCCCAGACCCCAGACCCCACTCCTCGTCCCAGACCCCAGACCCCAGACCCCACTCCCCGTCCCAGACCCCAGACCCCACTCCCCGTCCCAGACCCCAGACCCCACTCCCCGTCCCAGACACCAGACTCCAGACCCCAGACCCCACTCCCCGTCCCAGACACCAGACTCCAGACCCCAGACCCCACTCCCCGTCCCAGACACCAGACTCCAGACCCCAGACCCCACTCCCCGTCCCGGAACCCAGACCTCAGACCCCACCCCAGACCCCAGACCCCAGACCCCAGACCCCACTCCCCGTCCCAGACCCCAGACCCCACTCCCCGTCCCGGACCCCAGACCCCAGACCCCAGACCCCACTCCCCATCCCGGAACACAGACCCCACTCCCCGTCCCAGACCCCAGACCCCAGACCCCACTCCCCGTCCCGGAACCCAGACCCCAGACCCCACCCCAGACCCCAGACCCCAGACCCCAGACCCCACTCCCCGTCCCGGAACCCAGACCCCACTCCCCGTCCCAGACCCCAGACCCCACTCCCCGTCCCGGAACCCAGACCCCACTCCCCGTCCCAGACCCCAGACCCCACTCCCCACTCCCCGTCCCAGACCCCAGACCCCACTCCCCATCCCAGACACCAGACTCCAGACCCCAGACCCCACTCCCCGTCCCAGACCCCAGACCCCACTCCCCGTCCCGGAACCCAGACCCCACTCCCCGTCCCAGACCCCAGACCCCACTCCCCACTCCCCGTCCCAGACCCCAGACCCCACTCCCCGTCCCAGACCCCAGACCCCACTCCCCATCCCAGACACCAGACTCCAGAGCCCACTCCCCGTCCCAGACCCCAGACCCCAGACCCCACTCCCCCTCCCAGACCCCAGACCCCAGACCCCACTCCCCGTCCCAGACTCCAGACCCCAGACCCCACTCCAGACCCCAGACGCCAGACCCCACTCCCCGTCCCGGAACCCAGACCTCAGACCCCACCCCAGACCCCAGACCCCAGACCCCAGACCCCACTCCCCGTCCCGGACCCCAGACCCCACTCCCCGTCCCGGACCCCAGACCCCACTCCCCGTCCCGGACCCCAGACCCCACTCCCCGTCCCAGACCCCAGACCCCACTCCTCGTCCCAGACCCCAGACCCCAGACCCCAGACCCCAGACCCCACTCCCCGTCCCAGACCCCAGACCCCACTCCTCGTCCCAGACCCCAGACCCCAGACCCCACTCCCCGTCCCAGACCCCAGACCCCACTCCCCGTCCCAGACCCCAGACCCCACTCCCCGTCCCAGACACCAGACTCCAGACCCCAGACCCCACTCCCCGTCCCAGACACCAGACTCCAGACCCCAGACCCACTCCCCGTCCCAGACACCAGACTCCAGACCCCA
Organism: Carcharodon carcharias; assembly: GCF_017639515.1. Lineage (NCBI taxonomy): Eukaryota > Metazoa > Chordata > Chondrichthyes > Lamniformes > Lamnidae > Carcharodon > Carcharodon carcharias. The sequence goes on from NW_024470909.1 coordinate 46,250, forward strand.
GACCCCACTCCCCGTCCCGGAACCCAGACCTCAGACCCCACCCCAGACCCCAGACCCCAGACCCCAGACCCCACTCCCCGTCCCGGACCCCAGACCCCACTCCCCGTCCCAGACCCCAGACCCCACTCCCCGTCCCGGACCCCAGACCCCACTCCCCGTCCCGGACCCCAGACCCCACTCCCCGTCCCAGACCCCAGACCCCACTCCTCGTCCCAGACCCCAGACCCCAGACCCCAGACCCCACTCCCCGTCCCAGACCCCAGACCCCACTCCTCGTCCCAGACCCCAGACCCCAGACCCCACTCCCCGTCCCAGACCCCAGACCCCACTCCCCGTCCCAGACCCCAGACCCCACTCCCCGTCCCAGACACCAGACTCCAGACCCCAGACCCCACTCCCCGTCCCAGACACCAGACTCCAGACCCCAGACCCCACTCCCCGTCCCAGACACCAGACTCCAGACCCCAGACCCCACTCCCCGTCCCGGAACCCAGACCTCAGACCCCACCCCAGACCCCAGACCCCAGACCCCAGACCCCACTCCCCGTCCCAGACCCCAGACCCCACTCCCCGTCCCGGACCCCAGACCCCAGACCCCAGACCCCACTCCCCATCCCGGACCCCAGACCCCAGACCCCACTCCCCGTCCTGGAACCCAGACCCCAGACCCCACCCCAGACCCCAGACCCCAGACCCCAGACCCCACTCCCCGTCCCGGAACCCAGACTCCACTCCCCGTCCCAGACCCCAGACCCCACTCCCCGTCCCGGAACCCAGACCCCACTCCCCGTCCCAGACCCCAGACCCCACTCCCCACTCCCCGTCCCAGACCCCAGACCCCACTCCCCACTCCCCGTCCCAGACCCCAGACCCCACTCCCCATCCCAGACTCCAGACCCCAGACCCCACTCCCCGTCCCAGACCCCAGACCCCACTCCCCGTCCCAGACCCCAGACCCCACTCCCCGTCCCAGACCCCAGACCCCACTCCCCATCCCAGACACCAGACTCCAGACCCCACTCCCCGTCCCAGACCCCAGACCCCAGACCCCAGACCCCACTCCCCGTCCCAGACCCCAGACCCCAGACCCCGTCCCAGACCCCAGACCCCAGACCCCACTCCCCGTCCCAGACCCCAGACCCCAGACCCCATCCCAGACCCCAGACCCCAGACCCCACTCCCCGTCCCAGACCCCAGACCCCAGACCCCGTCCCAGACCCCAGACCCCAGACCCCACTCCTCGTCCCAGACCCCAGACCCCAGACCCCAGACCCCAGACCCCACTCCCCGTCCCGGACCCGAGACCCCACTCCCCGTCCCAGACCCAAGACCCCACTCCCCGTCCCAGACCCCAGACCCCACTCCTCGTCCCAGACCCCAGACCCCACTCCCCGTCCCAGACACCAGACCCCAGACCCCACTCCCCGTCCCAGACCCCAGACCCCACTCCCCGTCCCAGACCCCAGACCCCACTCCCCGTCCCAGACACCAGACTCCAGACCCCAGACCCCACTCCCCGTCCCGGACCCCAGACCCCACTCCCTGTCCCGGACCCCAGACCCCACTCCCCGTCCCGGACCCCAGACCCCACTCCCCGTCCCGGACCCCAGACCCCAATCCCCGTCCCAGACCCCAGACCCCAGACCCCACTCCCTGTCCCGGACCCCAGACCCCACTCCCTGTCCCGGACCCCAGACCCCACTCCCCGTCCCAGACCCCAGACCCCAGACCCCGTCCCAGACCCCAGACCCCAGACCCCAGACCCCACTCCCCGTCCCGGAACCCAGACCCCAGACCCCACCCCAGACCCCAGACCCCAGACCCCACTCCCCGTCCCAGACCCCAGACCCCAGACCCTGTCCCAGACCCCAGACCCCACTCCTCGTCCCAGACCCCAGACCCCAGACCCCAGACCCCACTCCCCGTCCCAGACCCCAGACCCCACTCCCCGTCCCAGACCCCAGACCCCACTCCTCGTCCCAGACCCCAGACCCCAGACCCCAGACCCCACTCCCCGTCCCAGACCCCAGACCCCACTCCCCGTCCCAGACCCCAGACCCCACTCCCCGTCCCAGACTCCAGACCCCAGACCCCACTCCAGACCCCAGACCCCAGACCCCAGACCCCACTCCCCGTCCCAGACCCCAGACCCCACTCCCCGTCCCAGACCCCAGACCCCACTCCCCGTCCCGGAACCCAGACCCCAGACCCCACCCCAGACCCCAGACCCCAGACCCCACTCCTCGTCCCGGACCCCAGACCCCAGACCCCACCCCAGACCCCAGACCCCACTCCCCGTCCCGGAACCCAGACCCCAGACCCCACCCCAGACCCCAGACCCCAGACCCCAGACCCCACTCCCCGTCCCGGAACCCAGACCCCAGACCCCACCCCAGACCCCAGACCCCAGACCCCACTCCTCGTCCCGGACCCCAGACCCCACTCCCCGTCCCAGACCCCAGACCCCACTCCTCGTCCCAGACCCCAGACCCCAGACCCCACTCCCCGTCCCAGACCCCAGACCCCACTCCCCGTCCCAGACCCCAGACCCCACTCCCCGTCCCAGACCCCAGACCCCACTCCCCGTCCCAGACACCAGACTCCAGACCCCAGACCCCACTCCCCGTCCCAGACACCAGACTCCAGACCCCAGAGCCCACTCCAGACCCCAGACCCCAGACCCCACTCCCCGTCCCGGAACCCAGGCCCCAGACCCCACCCCAGACCCCAGACCCCAGACCCCACTCGCCGTCCCAGACCCCAGACCCCACTCCCCGTCCCAGACCCCAGACCCCAGACCCCACTCCTCGTCCCAGACCCCAGACCCCAGACCCCACTCCTCGTCCCAGACCCCAGACCCCACTCCCCGTCCCAGACACCAGACCCCAGACCCCACTCCTCGTCCCAGACCCCAGACCCCAGACCCCAGACCCCACTCCCCGTCCCAGACCCCAGACCCCACTCCCCGTCCCAGACCCCAGACCCCACTCCCCGTCCCAGACCCCAGACCCCAGACCCCACTCCCCGTCCCGGAACCCAGACCCCAGACCCCACCCCAGACCCCAGACCCCAGACCCCACTCCCCGTCCCAGACCCCAGACCCCAGACCCCGTCCCAGACCCCAGACCCCAGACCCCACTCCTCGTCCCAGACCCCAGACCCCAGACCCCAGACCCCACTCCCCGTCCCGGACCCCAGACCCCACTCCCCGTCCCAGACCCCAGACCCCACTCCTCGTCCCAGACCCCAGACCCCAGACCCCGTCCCAGACCCCAGACCCCAGACCCCAGACCCCACTCCCCGTCCCAGACCCCAGACCCCACTCCCTGTCCCGGACCCCAGACCCCAGACCCCAGACCCCACTCCCCGTCCCAGACCCCACTCCCCGTCCCAGACCCCAGACCCCAGACCCCGTCCCAGACCCCAGACCCCAGACCCCGTCCCAGACCCCAGACCCCAGACCCCAGACCCCACTCCCCGTCCCGGACCCCAGACCCCACTCCCCGTCCCGGACCCCAGACCCCACTCCCCGTCCCAGACACCAGACTCCAGACCCCAGACCCCAGACCCCGTCCCGGACCCCAGACCCCACTCCCTGTCCCGGACCCCAGACCCCACTCCCCGTCCCGGACCCCAGACCCCACTCCCCGTCCCAGACACCAGACTCCAGACCCCAGACCCCAGACCCCGTCCCGGACCCCAGACCCCACTCCCCGTCCCAGACCCCAGACCCCAGACCCCAGACCCCACTCCCCGTCCCAGACCCCAGACCCCACTCCCCGTCCCAGACCCCAGACCCCAGACCCCACCCCAGACCCCAGACCCCAGACCCCACTCCCCGTCCCGGAACCCAGACCCCAGACCCCACCCCAGACCCCAGACCCCAGACCCCACTCCCCGTCCCAGACCCCAGACCCCAGACCCCGTCCCAGACCCCAGACCCCACTCCTCGTCCCAGACCCCAGACCCCAGACCCCAGACCCCACTCCCCGTCCCAGACCCCAGACCCCACTCCCCGTCCCAGACCCCAGACCCCACTCCCCGTCCCAGACACCAGACCCCACTCCCCGTCCCAGACACCAGACCCCACTCCCCGTCCCAGACCCCAGACCCCACTCCCCGTCCCAGACACCAGACCCCAGACCCCACTCCCCGTCCCAGACCCCAGACCCCACTCCCTGTCCCGGACCCCAGACCCCAGACCCCACTCCCCGTCCCAGACACCAGACCCCACTCCCCGTCCCAGACCCCAGACCCCACTCCCCGTCCCAGACCCCAGACCCCAGACCCCACTCCCCGTCCCAGACTCCAGACCCCAGACCCCACTCCAGACCCCAGACCCCAGACCCCACTCCCCGTCCCGGAACCCAGACCCCAGACCCCACCCCAGACCCCAGACCCCAGACCCCACCTAAGACCCCAGACCCCAGACCCCAGACCCCACTCCCCGTCCCGGACCCCAGACCCCAGACCCCACCTAAGACCCCAGACCCCAGACCCCAGACCCCACTCCCCGTCCCAGACCCCAGACCCCAGACCCCAGACCCCACTCCCTGTCCCAGACACCAGACCCCACTCCTCGTCCCAGACCCCAGACCCCAGACCCCACTCCTCGTCCCGGACACCAGGCCCCAGACCCCAGACCCCACTCCCCGTCCCAGACCCCAGACCCCACTCCCCGTCCCGGACCCCAGACCCCAGACCCCAGACCCCGTCCCAGACCCCAGACCCCAGACCCCAGACCCCACTCCCCGTCCCAGACTCCAGACCCTCTCCCCGTCCCAGACCCCAGACCCCAGACCCCGTCCCGGACCCCACTTCCCGTCCCAGACCCCAGACCCCACTCCCCATCCCGGACCCCAGACCCCAGACCCCGGACCCCACTCCCAGACCCCAGACCCCAGACCCCGCTTCCCGTCCTCAACCCCGCTGTGTGACCCTCTGACCCTCCCTCTCTCTCCACAGCTCCACCTGAAGCCGGCGCCATCTCTCTGGGACTCTCCCTGTCGACCCTTAAACACGGCCGCCCACCAGTCCTGGTGAGTATGTGTGGAAAAGGGACGTTTCAATGTGGGGGTTAATGTGGTGTGTGAGGGTGTGTCAGGGTGTGTGTGAGGGCGTGTGCAGGTGTCGCTATGTGTGCGTGTGCGTGTGAATGTATGTTGGTGCGTGTGTGTATTGGGGGCATGTATGTGTTGGGGGAGATGTGGGAGTGAGTGTTTGGGTGTGTGTGTGAGGGTGTGTGTGTGAGGTTGTGTGTGTGAGGGGGGGTGTGTGTGAGGGGTGTGTGTGAGGGGGGGTGTGTGTGAGGGGGTGTGTGTGTGTGTGTGTGTGTGTGTGTGTGTGTGTGAGGGGGTGTGTGTGAGGGGGTGTGTGTGAGGGTGTGTGTGTGAGGGGGTGTGTGTGTGAGGGGGTGTGTGTGAGGGGGTGTGTGTGAGGGTGTGTGTGTGAGCGGGTGTGTGTGAGTGTCTGTGTGTGTGAGGGGGTGTGTGTGAGGGTGTGTGTGTGAGGGTGTGTGTGAGGGTGTGTGTGTGTGTGTGTGTGTGTGAGGGTGTGTGTGTGAGCGGGTGTGTGTGAGGGTGTGTGTGAGGGAGGGGTGTGTGTGTGTGTGTGTGTGTGAGGGTGTGTGTGTGAGCGGGTGTGTGTGAGGGTGTGTGTGTGAGGGGGGGGTGTGTGTGTGTGTGTGTGAGGGTGTGTGTGTGAGGGTGTGTGTGTGAGGGGGGGTGTGTGTGAGGGG